>NW_008626453.1:7964-34170 GCF_000691845.1 Merops nubicus
CCCCCCCCCCCCAGGAGCAGTTGGTCATCATGGCGACAGTCTTGCAGAGAAGATACTTGCTGTGCTTCCAAAACTTCCTGGCCACAAGACCGATGTGATGGTTAACATGGTGGAACTTACTGCACTGCAGACTACAGATGAAACTTGCAGTATTATAGCACCTGGCTGCTTAGCACAACCAAAGTAAACATTCTTTTCTTCTTTCTTTTTTTTAAGATGTTGAATATGTTTGTTATCTCTTTGTGGAAAAAGGGTACAGAGAACAAGCCTTTTATTGAAAAAAAAAAAAGTCTTACAGCAAAAACTCATTTGGTCCTAATTCTGCTGGGATATAACCATCTATATGTGTGCATTAAGTGAGTAGGCCAGATAAGACTCCTAAAAGTGGGACATTCTCAAGACCTTTTTAGCTTTGGATTGTTTAAACTGCTGTAGATTACTGTAATAGAAGTCAGTACAGATTAAACACCAAAAATTCTTCTTCTTGATATTTCTTTTTCTGCCTAAGTAACAGGTCATATAAAACAGGTAGGTCTTAAATGTGGTTTCTTTTTCCCCAAAGCTTCTTTATAATTGCAAAGTGACCTGCATGCTGAGTTTTTGTTAGAGTACCTGTTAACTTAAGGTTTTATCCCTTTTTTCAAACACAATATTTGTGCAGAAAGGTAATTAGGCACAAATTTATGTATGCAGACAGTTTAATGAGGGCCTGTTTTTTTGCTTAAACATGGACAACTTAAAAGCAGCAACTTTGAACTATTATACTTAGCTGCATATGATGCGTAGCTAAGACTTTGCTTGTAAAGTGCATCAGATTGGGTATTTCACTTTCTAAATTTAGTTGTCTGAACTGAAACTTTCCTGCAGCCTCTGTTACCATGCATAGACCAGAAAATACACCAGGTGCTGGTTGCACTCTAGGTAAAAAAATTTTACCCAGCAGTACTCTAGAAATTCATGCAGTGCAAAGGAGAGTAAAGGTTCTTTCTCTTTTGCTGTAATGTTCCCTCATATATTAGGAAGAGGTTTTTTAAGATGGACTATTTAATGTTTCTGTTCTGTATTGACTCCTTTTGGTGCCTCACATCTGCACTCTACTCTCTCTTCTCCACCCCTCCCATTCTCCCCAAACATTTTACAGAAGATTTTCCAGGGTTCCAACACATAGTCTTTATTTCCTGAGAACCTCCAGATTCTTTGTCATCTCCCACATGTGGTGTAACTGGGTCCAGTTTCTATGTTTCACATTGCATAACTCCCTTCTTAGGAGTTGGAGAGGAAACATTTCCTCATATAGGTGGACTCAATTATAAGCTGTTTCTGGGGTGACTAACTTAGATAAAATTTGTTCTGGTTTTCTTCTCATTGGCTGCTTTCCAGCTGATCTCTGGAGAAGTGAGATGTCCTTAAGATCCGTCTACGCAGCAAAATTAAGACATTGCCTGTGGTGGACATACTGTGGTAGCTGTTGTTTGTGCTAACCTTCAGTAGCTACCAGAAATAAAATTTCTGGCAGCATGGACTAGGTGTTTGCTAGTTAGTGGGAAGGTGGCCTCTGTTAACAGTACAGTTAGACAACATATTTTACAAACTGCCCTATGGGCACAAATGGTTAAAGAACAGATTTGGCTACAAGATGTGAGTGTGGCCAAGTTGGATGACAGCAGCCAATACCCGCTACCAAGGCAGTGCTGTCATTGCCACACCAGTCTGTAACAGCTTCCACAAAATGTCCTCCCTCTGCAAAGTCATCTTACAGAATCTGTTGCACTGGAAATTATGAACGGATTAGGGAAATACTAGTTTAAATAGGCTTGATCTGGCCTTGGAGCAGAACAAAGGGACTAGATTTACCTCTGAAAATTTTTCCTGTGGTGATTGTTCACAACTGAAGAAGTGTTGCGTGCCTGAGACTCATCTCCAAAGTCCAAAGAATGTGGCTTTGTTGTGTTCAACCCTGTGTCTTTCACTTCTCCAATTTGGAATAGTTTCTAATTTAAAATGTGCATTTCCAAACCAGCTCAGGACAGTTGCTGAAGAGTACTAGAATCCATAACAGTGTCTGAAAGGGTGGCTGAAGGTTGTATTCCCATGCTGTTTAACAGGACTGTGCTCTTAGTGTTAGATTATAAAAGTCAGGATTAATCATCTTTCCTAGTGTAAAATGGTTGAAGATCTTCTGAAGTACTGAAACAGATTAAAAATTCTGACTGGTGAGCTACCCTGTCAATTCCATACAAAATTCCATAGAATGCTCTCAGTTCTTCATCAGCAGGGTTATTGCCCTTGGTAGCTGGCTCAGAAGTGTTTCTTGTAATTGAAAACTTAAGTCTTGATTTATATTTGTAAGTGATGTGTGGCAAGGAGTGTTATTCTGCTTGTAAATTTTCTGTTTACTCTGGCAAGTGACAGTGCCAGCACCGTTCCCAGTAACTCCAGTTACACCCAAACGGAATGTGTGGGGGCTTTTTTACGTGAAGTTCTGTGATCAGACTGTGGCATTTCAGACTTACATGTTCAGAATATTTTTCAAATGTTTTCATAATTTTCTCTTGAATAATATTTAAGCATGTTGTGGTGGGGGGAGAGAGAGGTCTGCTCCTTCCACACAGCTTGCTATATTTAACTTTTCCTATGGAATGCCTCTCCAGCAGAAACATCTGGGCTCAGTTACAGAGTTAGCAAACAGAATTAATGAATAATTTATGGTCGGAGTGGTGAAATAAAGCAGGATTCTTTTCTCAAATCTAAGGAAATAATGGACTTCTTTAAAGATTTAGATGAAAATGTAAATGCCATATGCTGCCTAAGTTACTGTACTTTGAAGGTGCTCTCTTTGTGAGCAAGGGAAATTCTTGAAAGAAAAAATCTACTCTAGAGTTGTTAGTTTTATTAGTCTTAGTAGCCTCAAAGATCCTAGGGAGTAATTGTTTGCCCTACTGTAGTCACTGACATGTTGCTGCTCCGGTGTGAATGTTAGTTGAGAGTTACGCTCTTTGAGAGTTGTCAAAATGTTTTGTTTATTTTTATATACAGATAGCTATATATATAAAAATGAAACTATTTATAGACATAAAACTGAAGAAATCCACTCTTAATCAGAACTGTTGATTTCTGACCAGGAGAAGTGATAGCCACCCTGTCTTTGCTAACAAATGATGCATAGTAGAAGTGAAAATTTTAGTGAAAGATTAATGTGAGAGGTAATTTTAAAAAAAAATAATATTTCTTACAGCTCTTTTGTTTGTCTTTGTGTTTGGATAACCCACACAGTATTTTTGGAGGAATTCCTCCAAATTTCAGCTTCTGGTTTTGGAGCATACATGCAGTGGCTTCTAGGAGTTATTTGCTTGGATGAAGCTCTCTATATTTGTGAGCCATCATCCTGTCCATTTGATAACGTTTTGGTGGCTTTGTTTTTTCAAAGCACCTATCTAGTGTCTTTAAGGTTGGTTTTTTATCATGTGGATGCATTCTGCTGTCAGTAGTGGGTTTATCTTGATGGAGGCTTATCTTTTTCTGTTTCCCACCTCTTGCAAGCTGGGAGCCGAGGTGTGTGGAGCCCCAAATCTATGTTCAGATGCCTGCATCCTGGCCACAGGTCTGTGGTGTGTGAGAACAAGAAGCAAACAGTTACATGATACTGAACTGTGGGCAACTGCAGAAATACTATGTTTGCTCTTTTTTACTCTGCTCTTTTATTACCAAGGAACACTTTTGATGTGTTCTCATATTTTGCCGAATAAACTGAATATTTAATTTGTTTACACACATTTCAAAACTTGCTGAATACAGATTTCTTACCTGTTTTTTCTACTCTTGCTTCTTTGCTCCAATCTTTGGGGTTTTCAAGCTTCTTGGAATTCAGTGTTTTATTAAACTTGCGGAAAAAAAGACTAGATTTTTCTTTAAAGTATGTATGTATTTAATGCTATATAGAAAGAACATTGGGTTCTTACAGCAAGCATTCTTCCAGAAAGATGCAAAATTGTAATGTAATACGTATCACCTTTGGGCTGCTACACCTAAAGCAAGTCAATGAGCAACAGAGCTGAGCTGTCTGGGCACCTTAGGCAAAACAGATGGAAATCCACTAAATCATCTAGATTTGCACTGAGGAGATAGCAAGTTGAAAATGAAGTGATCATCTTGATGGGTGTGATGCAGGAAGCATTGATATGCAGGCCAGATGTTTGAAACAAAATTTTTCCTTTGGTCTTTGAGAAGTGGAAGGAGAGGTGTGCTGGGGGTAGCTAATTAAAAATTAGCTCATACCTGGCGGTGTAATGGCAGAATGTAAATGTCTCTTGTTAATGGCAATTTAAAATACAGACTTCTGCCAATCCTACTTAGTTCTGAATTTGTTATTCCTATTTTGGACGGATTAGTACTTTTGTCTACAAGTGCTAAAACTATTACAGTTTGGATGGAGAAGAAAGCTTTAGCCACACCTTTCTTTGCTCTGGGTTGTGATGTGATGATGATGCAGTGCTCTCCTGGTTCTGGAGGGACTTGGACAACTGTCAGTGTAAAGGAGGACTGTGAGGTGTGAGGGGACTTGGATTTCAATCCTGGCTTTGCTGTTGGCTTGCAGCATGATCTTGGACAGTTCATTTTATTTCTTTCTGCTTTTGTTTCCTCTCCTAGCCCTTGTCCAAGGAACTTGTTTTTTAAACCAATAAAAGAGGGAGTTTCTCAGGATATGAGTTTGCTGACCACATGGCAGAAAATCCTTGGGGGGTTTGATGTTTGGAAGAGAACAAATAGTGGTGCAAATGGTTACATGGGGAGTTAAGGTGTTAGGACAATCAAAGGCAGGATCTCCATTTGCCATTTCTTGAATATTGTGTTCTTCCCACTCCTACCCACAGGGCTTTGTTGCACCAGAGAGAGGCTGTTTTGAGTTGTATCCCACAGGCCCCATTTGCTGTTTGCCGGTGGAGCTGCTGTTCCAATGATCTCTGTAAAACATACCGCTGCAGTATTTATTGAACAGTCATGTATGATGTGAGTTTAAAATCAAAGATTATTTGTGCTTGCATGGCAAAAAGAAATCAAACTGTAGAGGAGATTAAAGTTTCCTTTTAAGCTGGGTAGTAGACTTTTTTTGGAATGGCTGATTCTATTCTTGTGTTTTAATTGTGGAACAAGCATCTGAAGGATATCAGTGATATTTTTCTTAACACTGAACTAATGACAATCTAAGCTTGAGGGGGATGGTTCTTGGATCTTTGTGGCATTTTCAGCTTTATTTTTGAATTATTTCCCTTATGCCGGCTGTAGATATTAAAAAAAAACCCAAACAAAACAAAAACAAACAAAAAAAAAACACCAACCCACAACATTTTTTGCATGCATGAATAAAAGCTTGCAATAAGAAGGTAATTTGGGACAGTGTTATTCTTGAATGAGCTGGGATTTTATGCCATAAATTAGAGCAATTTTCCTTTCTGGAATGTTAATATTAGAAAGGAAACTATACTACAGTAAGAAAATCCAGATGATGTGACTATATTACTTCATATCCACTGAGAGTCCTGCAGAGGAGGAAGGGTAGACCAAAACAATGGATGGCAAGGCCCTTTCAGAAACTGCTTTTGGATTGCCCCGGTCTGTTGGTGATGGTCGAACTGGGATGGGATGGGGGAGCTCCCTGCCTGTCCCTGCTCCGGGGGCTGCAGCTCCTGCAGCTCTCCTGCTGCTGGACGCTTCCCCCTGCTGGGAGCTGGGCACTGCTGCCGCTGCTGTGGGGCCCTGCTTGTAAGGATTGCTTTAAACCGAACCTTAACCCCGCCTCAAGACAGCAAAAATCCCCAGCAGTCAACCAACACAGAAAACGCCCCCACGGACAGCCTTTTCCTGTCTGCCTTTCTGAACGAGTTGAGCGGCACTTGTACGGAGGAGAGGAGATCTTAACTGCAGGATTTATGAAGAGCAGACATCACATTAAAATCCTGAAATTTTCCGTCGCCAATGAAATTGCAGCCCAACCCTGTGTTTCTAGGACTCATGCTGTGCCACTGAGGCCCATTTTCAGGGAGATGATTTGGGCAGTGGGACAACCCCAAACACGGCATCCCTGAGGGCTGCCATGCTCTTGGACTGGCAGCCTTTCTGCTCACCACTTCATTTTACTCATACAGGCTCAGAGCACAGTCTTGAATTGAAGCCTACTCAGAGTTTCCTTCTTGTTTGAAATTTCTCAAGGCATCTTCTTGTTGGGAATAACAGGCTCAGCTGTATCAGCTTCTGGGGTTTGTCAGTCAAGACAGGCTTTCCAGGGGATGCTTTCTGCTCAGTTTCAAACCAGCCTGAATCAAATGAACGTAATTGACTCTTGCCACAGGATAAGATGAACAAGCTGATAAGATTTATTATATCTTACAATAAATGTGTATATTTGCCCAGATCCTTTCAACACAAGACCTCCTTGAAATGGGAAAAAGGAAGGGATGAGAGGGGTGGTGTGCTGAGGGTGGGAAATTCTGGGAAGGGATCGAGACCTCCAGCTCGCCTGTGCTGTGTAATGTAGGGTGTTGCTAAAAGACCTCGCTGCTGTTCTGCAAAACCCCAGCTTGCAGTAACTGGCAGAGGAATCGCGTGAGGATTCTTCATCTGACCAGATTCCTGCCTAAGAGGTGCCATGCTTCTTTCAAACCCCTGTTATGGCAGGCCTCAGAAGCCTTAGAAGTTGCCTTCTAGATAAGAGGAAGTTTGAAGCTTATTTTCCTTGAGATAAAGATGGAATTGGGCTGACAAGCTCTCTGCATCTGCTATGTGGTTCCTCCTTATCTGTGCCTCTCAGCCCACAAAAGGGACTTTGGAGCTTGTGGGAAGCTGGACTGCTCAACACTTTGTTCCTTGTGCTTTGAGGATCAATAACTGCACTGTTTGTCTGCAATACCCAGGCTTAGTAATGAAAGTTTTCAACTACAATTCTTTTTTTTTTTTTTTCCTGGCCCCTCTGCCACAGCCATCCTCAGAGCACAAGGTTTGAGATGCCATTGCTTGTAGAATCTGCTAGTTGAAAATGGCAAAATCCAGAACTCTTCATGTTTGATTTTTTTTATGAAGACATGTTTATAGATTTTTCTGAGGAAGGACTTTCTGTATTTATATTATTCTCAATATAATCTCTGTTTGGGTACTGTCATTAAGTCCCAGGTTTTTGACTTTTTTCTTTGCCTGTGGAAAGACAACAAATTTTAGTGTTACCCAGTTGTTATCTAACCATAAGCAGGTCTCTGAGTAATTGTCTTCAACTGGCTAGCACTGCAAGGTAACTTAATGTCTGTAAGGGAATCAGTAAGTACAATCCCTCAGTTTATCTTCTGCTTTCTTGTTAGCATTGCTCTCTGTTCTGCAGGTATGTTCCTTCAAAGATGTATAGGAGGACAAATCTTTTTCTGATTAACTATCAGAAAGTAATGACTGATGTCTGCAGTCAGCATAGAAAGGGAAGATCTTTATGTTGCTTGGGGCAGTGGTTATTTGGCTGTCTGTTTTTAGCATTTGTTCTAGAACTGACATCCCTTTCTTGTTACCTTAATGTTTTTGTTTCTGAATTTTGCAAGTTTATTTTTTCCACTTCGAAGTTTGCAAATTGCTTTTCTCTTGGTGTGGCCACAGTGGATTTTCCTGCAGATATATTCAGAGTTCAATAGCAGCATAAAAACCGTGTCTGTTTAAGTAGACTTTACAGATATCCAAAGTGAACTCTGGTCTTTCTTGTGTTATATATAGTATGATCTCCCAGTAACTGTTGCTTTGGCTGATATTGTGAGATTTTTCTAAGACTAGCTCTTGCTCTGCTTGGCCCACTGCCTTCAAGTTTGCCTCCTGAATGACCTCAGCAAGGAGGCTTTAAAATTCAGTGATATGCACTGGCCTTATTACATGCTGTGGAATTACTTGTTTGCTGTTCAGCCATAGTGCCAGAACAGAGAGTGGCTGAGTGAACTGGAGGAGTGTTTTAGTTCATCATTCTCATACTATAGAGTAAGCATGCTGTATCTTACAATGGAGAAAAATGTGCCATAATAAACTGATGACTAGAACCAATGACAGCTGCTCACTCAGATAATGAATCAATGTTTTGGAAGGAAACAATATTATCTGTTGGCAGCAGGTTTAGCTGCAAGTTTTGACTGTATGATTTGGATTCTTTCATGATTCCAAACTTAATATGAAACAGGAATCAAACCTTATGCAGGCTAAAATGTGTGTGGAGTGAGCTATTTACCTGGCAGAGCTTAAAGATGCGTTTACTCGAGAAAGCAGACAGAATCTGTGCACAAATACTTGTTTAAATATTTACCTCTATAGAAACAACTATTGATTTTAATTTTCAATAACTGATCCAAAAATCCAGCCTGCTTTTCTGTTATTTAGCATGGCTAAGTCATATTTGTCATGTCTGTGGTTAATTAGATGGCAGATCTTTGGATTCTAATTCACGATGCCTAGCTCCAGTGCTCATCTCTCCTCGTGCATCTTGTTTTCACACTTTCTTGAAGTATAACAAAGAGGTCTTAAAGATGGGTTTCACTGCTGTATAGCTGCTCACAGTTTCAAAAGTGGTGGTGAAAATTAAGCAAACCAAGCCAGTTTTTATGCCCTGATGAATTGCATCCCAGAACTAGTCCTTCTGCAGGCTCTAGACCACTGTGTTACACCAGGTACCACTTCATTTCTGTAGGTTGTGAATGTATTTTCTAAAATGATCCTAATCTGGGAAAGATTCCCATTCTCTGTGGGAGAGAAGTTTTATGACCTTGCCTAAATCTCTCCACAACTATACTACTTTTTAAATAAGCAACCAGAAAAAGAAATCCATACTGAGCCATTTTCAATTACTGGAAACAGTCGCAGGACGCGCGCTGAATGAGCATGTTGCACGTGGGTGCTCAAGCTCCAGTTACCCCTTTGAAAATGGAAATCAACCTCAACAGAAAAAACTACAGTTCTTATTTATGAGAAAGGAATATGTCATGGCTCTAAACACTCTTTGCACAGGTCAGAAAATACCATCAATGATACACTTGGTTTGATGGTAAGGAGGGGATGTGGAGAAGGAGGGGAATTAGCACCCAACACACTTCTTATACAAGCCCTTTTAAGGAGGAGGATGCAGCATTACTATTGAATGACTACAAAAAGCCACCAAAAATTCAGATTTTTGGGTTAGGACAAACTTCTGCTCTCCTTAGTCATTCTGTGGTTGCAGAAGTGTGTCAGTAGGGGGTTGTGAGAAGATACCCAGAACACAGGGTAAATATATGCAATGTAGACAGAAGTCCTTATCTCATTCTCTATGACAGATCAACCAGAGTATGGAAATGGTTATAAAAATGAAAGCCTGAGGCTAGAGCTTTATTCTTTCTGAATAGCTGTCAGTTTGATTTTGAAGGCTAGAATTGGCCATATTAGGTTTGCATGAGATCTGAAGAAGTTAGGGCTCTAGGTTTGCATTGAAACTATGACAAATATGCTACTTTGAAGTAGGAGAGGGGAATAAGGAAGATACGCCTGGCCAAGCCCTCAAGTTGGTCTGTTTGCTTTCACCAATGTGCTACCAGAGAATCTGGCCCTGCATGTTCAAACAACACATCTTTAAAATGTAAGGTCTGCTTCAGATTATTTTTTTTTTCCACTATTTATTTTGGATCTCCAAGTCTTTACTTGAGTAGTTGTTCTCAACTCATAAAGCCGGAGAATCTTTTTTTTTTTTTTTTTTTAGCTAGTCTATGCTGTAAGACTTTGTAAGCAATGATTTTTGTGGTAACAGAGTGACTTATGGAAAGTATTGTCTTTCTTTCTGGGATGAAGACGTATTCCTGTACATTAAAATCAAAATGGCCTAGTCAAGAGGTTGCATTGGTAATTCAAGGCTTTTGGCCAGCAAGTGAGGAAGGGAGGTCAAAGGGTACTACCAAAAAGTGGCCTTGTAAATCAAAAACATTGAGGAGAGGGAATTCCTGGCATTCCATGGTATCTGGGTTTATTTTCTTACATTTCTCTAATAAGAAAAATACTCTTCAGATGTGTTTTTGGTAAATGTTTTCACTTGTCTCATCTATCTCCGCTGCCAAATGTGACCCAAAATATATTGGTTTTACATGCCTTGAGGACATCTATTGGATAGCTAGCCAGTGCATCTGTAAAAGTGGACTTGGCACTCCAAAGCAATCCCTGAATGTAGATTCAATTGTCAGCACCTCATTACTAACTGTTCTTTCACTGGAATATTTTTTTATTAAAATAACCTTATGCAATAGCTGTAAAACACAGAACAGAATGCTCTGAAGTAACCTATTATGTTACATGTAGTGTTCCCAAATAATACATATGTTGTAAGGATCAGACTTTATTTTTAGCGTAATTCACTTGCTTTGTCCAAAAACTAAATTAAAATCCCTGACAAGTAACTCTTTAATATACATGTTTTAAAGAGCTGCTTGGCAAGAATTTTGATATACCTTGTAGTGTACAGAATCCTGCTCAGAAGCTTTCAATTAACGTAGTTCGTACAATAACTCAGTCTGGCATTCTCTGTAAGCTGTCCTGCAGCATGCAGGAATCAAACATTTCGCAGAAGAATTTCATTGGACTAAAAGGCAGCCAGCTGAAACTCAGACAGGACTAAAATGATGGTCATGAATATTAGAAAGTTTTAAGAAATTATTAGCATGCACTTTTTTCCTTTTTCCTTGCAGAGTTTGGCTACTTAAGAGGAGCAAGGCGGAATTTTGGGGTAATGCTGGAATGGTTAAGATCTGCTTTATTTACAGTGACCAAGAGGTCTGTGGCATATCTGGGAATTCAGCATCAAGCCTTCCCTTTACCTTGTGAAGCATTGCATATCCACCCCTGCTAATTGGAAAACAGGGTGGGTCAGATTGCAATAAGCAATTCTGCTTCCATCAAAGAATTTCACTTTTCAGTGATTTTTCCATTCTTTGTCTTGAAGGAAGCAAACTAGCTTCAGTGGTCAACTTGAAGGTTAGTTGTTTTGTTTCTGATAGTCCTCCAACTGCTATATTGTGCTTGAGTGTTTATTTGGATCAGCCTGCCTTTAATTGTTGCTCTGGGGTCCTAGACCTGGTCCTATATTGAATCAATGCAAAGAAGCATAGCCCTGAATGTGGGCAACAAGTGACAACACTACCCTGTATTTGTGACTGAAACTTGTTTTTGCAAGCCCAAGTATGATGCATAGCTATCCACCGAGTGTCCCAGTGCCACCACAAGTAATAGCTCCTTTAGTACTACTACTTGAAAAATGGGAAAGCTGTAGGGTATCTAGATGTTCTGTGCCCTGTGATAAAGGCTCTTCTTCTGAGGTGGCTGGTGTGATGCTACTGCAGAAGGAGGGGAACCCTACCAGCTGGTTAATGGATGAAAAAGATAACAGTATGTAGCATGTCTTGTTAAATTACATAATTAGTAAAAGGAACAGATGGGAGGCAGAGGAAGGCTAGGGTTAAGGTGCTTTGAGGTGTGCAGACCACATCTTAAGAGCTAGGACTCTTTACCCAGTTGATAATTAATCTGCTTTTCTCTTTGCACGGAACATGTTCAAAATCATGTCTGTGCACAAGATGGAGCTTAGTGAGATTTAATACTTCAAGGATTAGTAAGACCTAAACATCAGTCGGCTTCTGTCAAAACCAGTCCTGCCTTCCTGAGATGCATCTTACTTGCATTCCTCTCTCTTTCACTTATCTGCCAGTCCTATCTGCTTAGTGTGTCAGCAGAAAGGGATAAAGTGATCAAACCTTGTGTTTGGAAAGTGCACTTGCAATAGATCAAAAAGAAGAATCTGTAGAAAAGATTAATAGAAACCCCTTTTTAGTGGTACACTTGACTTCCGGTGAGATTTTTTATATAATCCAGGTTTTGAAATAGAGACACTGAAATTCATATATTTTAAGACAATCAGAGGCATCTAGTCCTAGGATAATAATCATAGAATCATAGAATCATAGGGGTTGGAAGGGACCTCGAAAGATCATCCAGTCCAACCCCCCTGCCAGAGCAGGGTCACCTAGAGTACATCACACAGGAAGGTGTCCAGGTGGGTTTTGAATGACTCCAGTGAAGGAGACTCCACACCCTCTCTGGGCAGCCTGTTCCAGTGCTCCGTCACCCTCACAGTGAAAAAAATTTTCCTGATATTCACCTTGAACCTCCTATGCTCCAATTTGCACCCATTACCCCTTGTCCTATCATAGGTCATCACTGAAAAAAGCTTAATCCCATCATTGAATCATTGAAGATTATAGTGGTTCTTGAAGTTGATAAGTAACTGTCATAAAAGGACTGCAGGCAAAGATGATGATCTGTTTCTTGTTGGTACAATTGGCAGGCATGGCTTCTGTTTCAGGGCTGTTTCCAGGACTAACGCTTCCCTCTCAGTCATGCTTCAGCCTGGTGAGCAGCAGCAGCTCTGCACCCCTTACCTTCCCTAACATACTTCTGTTTCCTTGAGGCTTGCCTCAGGGTAGCGTCTTCTAGCATTAGCATTATGACAAAAAACATATTGCAGTTTGCACAGTAGTCAGAGTGGTGTGAAATCTCACTCTGCAGGGTCTATTTTGTAGAATGTGGATAGAGCTGCTGGATGAAATCACAGAGCTTAGTCTGTTTGCTTAGATGTCTCCCAGTATGTGTGCATTACAGTGCTATACTTAATTTAAAATTTCCAAAGTGAATGGGAACTTGGGTGTTCTGGTCAGTAACCCCATTCAGAGTTCTAATATTTTGTACTTTGCAGACAACAAGTTGTTACAGAATTAAGTTCTTGTTTTCATGGAGTGGTTTGGAGAAGGTGGAGAGTCCTGATCTAAGTAGTTTCTAGCTACAATTTCAGCCTCTTCGGCTTGCTTAGTTTATTTTAAATTTTCTGATGTACATTTTGATGTGAATGCCACAGCACATGTAGGGGATGATGATTTATATGTCTGTTTTCCCTTTTTATGACACATATAAGCGATGATCTGGCTTATTTGCACATGTAGCTTTGTTGGCACTGGCATGAGTCATTTGCAGAAGGTTTAGCTATGTGAGAGGTTAGTCCAGGAGTTGCAGAAGTTTTGCTTCATGTTTGGTCCACAAGCAAAGTGGACTTGATCCTGAGACCTGTTGTATTTATAACACTTTCATACGTTCTCAGTGCTGCTGGTCACAAGGTTATGCATGAAATGTAACACGTCACTGCTGTAGCTTAACCACAACAATCAATGTGGACTTAAGTTAGGGGGTTTATGTTGCTTATGGTAATGGTAAGGTATTTACACAATAGTGCAGTGTTTTAGGTATGTTTTTATTTCATCTACGAATGTTTGATGAATATTTTTTCTACTTGTTTCATTCTGATTACGTAGCATTTTCTAGAAAGCCACAGTTAGTAAATTTTCAGATTACTATATGAAAGGAATTACTAGTCATTCTGTAACTCTTTCAAATTGAATTCTGACTCAGTATGGAATTTATCTTCTTATCTCCCCTATTACGAAGAAAGTAGAAAAGAGTGTAGTTTAAGGAAACTGCCTTAATGTTTTCACAGCATATAATCCAGTTGAACGCTCCATATTATATTGCTTCCTTATGTTTCACCTTTGGTTGACCTCGAAGTTTACAGGCTCAAGTGGATATTAATGATCTTGGGAATAGCTAAAATAAACAGAACACAAAGGTGATGAGAGCCCATAGGTCCCCAAATGATTCATTGGACTCTGTAACTTTGTTTTTAATGCAGGAAAATGCTGTATTGGCTGCCTATAATCAGATGAAAAATTTTAGAAATGCTGTCTGTCTAAAGGATATTTGACTGTGACCATATGAGTTCAAATATATATTGTAAGTTCTACTGCAAAAAAAAGCTCTGAATGTTTTCAGAGAAATTTTTCACTAAGCAACTCTTATAATCTTAAACTGATACAGAAATTCTGTATTACTAGTCTGTGTAAATAGTATAGAATAAGAGGATTTATAAATTAATTTTCTTTTCAGATACTCTGTGTGTGTGCATGCATTTGTGCTGACTTTTGTTATAGTAAAATATGGTTCATAGATTTTTTGCCATCTTGAATTATTTTTCTGTTTAAGTTTAATGCACACTGGTGTCATTGGTTTACACTATTGCTTTTTGATACTGGAAGCAGCAATGAATGGAGTTGCATTACTTCTCAAAAACACCATTCTGTGCACAGCTGCATAGTCTCGTGTATATGGTTATTAGCAAGTAAAGTTGTTCTCTGTCATGAATGCTGAAGTGTATATGTTAAACTTCTTGGCTTTCTGAAGCAAAAAACCTTCTTGTATGTGTATCACAGCAGATATCTATCTATCTATATCTATGTATATATAAATAGGCCTATATTTAGTTCAACGTTAAACAGGACTGTGGTTAAGATGCCTGTCCTTACAAGTTTACATGATGCTGGGATTGAGGAAGTGTTTGATAAAGTTTAAGACGGTGGGTTTGGCAAAGTGACGAACCTGCTTCAGATGGTGGTTGACCACAGTCGTCAGACTTGTGTACATACTCGATTCTGTAAGTATGGCCATCTGTAAAGTAGATGTATGAATGAGCCAGAAAAGTTACATTTCTCTTTTTTTTTAATTAAAAAAAAAAAAAGGGCAAAACAGAATGCTGTGTTACCATTCACTTTTGTTGGGAGGTTTTTTTCTCTTCTTTTTAATCAGTTCCTCATGTGGTTGGAATCCTTGCCAACCTTTTAATAATTAATTTTTAAATGTTATTGCAATTCAGTTCACCTGTGGGACCTAAAATATGTCAAATTTTAAGTCAGATTTAGTGTCTGTTATCTGTGAAGGAGGGGAAAAGAATTCAGCCCCAAGCAAAGAGCTGTAGGTAAACAGAGTAGTTGTAGAGCAGTTTGGGGTTGTGTGTTGGTTGTGTTTATAAGAACCTCCTGAACTGTTTGTTTTTAAGTTCTCCCATGCTCCACTGATAACAGAGAGCATATTTCTTCCTGCTTTGGAGTATAGTGGTCATGATTTCATTGGAACACAGTAGTTCATATGAAACATATTGGTTTTGCAACTTAAAATTACGATGTTGTTTTAAAAGCTGGTTTGAGATAATTCACAATTCTTGTCTGTCCAAAATGATGTTATGATTTTCTGTGTTCTCAGCATTTTTTAGGCTTTTACTACTATGTCTGTGAAAATCCTGTTCCATGTTTCATACGCTTCCCTGCAAGATGAGCCCAAATTTAATCTCTCATGATGCTCAGTGTCAAATTTAGAGAATGCTTCCCTTATTCCTGTTGGTCTTAGTCATTGGTCATGTCCAGTGAATCTTATTTTCTCTTCCCCTAGTGGTAATTAAATGCCTGTTTTATTATCCTGCTAATTCTAATGCTTATTACTTACAGCTATTTCAGGTAGTTCAGAGGGAATCTATTGTCAAACTTTGTGGCTGTTCATCAGCTCCCATTTTTGCTCGTACTCTTTAGCCTTGCTGGCTGAAGGCTGATATGCAACACCTTTGATATTATCTCAGAACTGCTTTTAAAATGCTTGGCTGCTTCTGTTTTAGTTTTCTGTTTTAAAATAAATTGGTAGCAAAAGCCTGTTAAGAAGCTAGTTTATTTGTATTTTTTTTTTTCGGTGTCTTTAAAATGATATAGTTTTTAAATTAGAAATTTATGTTGCTTGTGACTTGCAGGAAAGTAATCTAATTGTATAATTTGATAGTGAAGTTAGCTAACATATAATAATGATTTGGCCGTATAGTACTATTTTACCTATGGGAGTATTTTAACATTACAGAAACATTTATATACTAGGAAATACTCCTAGTTTGGATGTAGTCAACAGCAAAGTATATCACAGAGACAAGGCCTCTAGTTTCCTTTTTAGGAAAGTTCAGTAGTTTACAGAACTAATAATATACAAAATTCTCTTATGTGACTCTTCCTATTGTAGGACTTTATTTTTTTCTCAAATAGCTCATGAAGTACTGAAATAGTGCACCACAAAGTTCAGAAGCTTTAACTGACAGATTAATTTTTCATAGTTTCTACCATTTTTTTATTTTGGTGTGATTATTGCTTTAAAATTCCATTTGCAATGTAGAAAAAATGCAAATCTCAAAACCTCGTGCATTTTTGAGGCAGAAAAGTTGGTGTTTTAACAGCACTCCCCGTGACCTTTAGTGAATCAATTGTTTTATCAATCAAATTATGCTAGTATGAGTTAATTAATTAACTTGATCTTGATGTGACACAGCCTTCCTGGAGTATACACAGAAAGGAGGGAGAGGAAAGAAGGGTCTGTGTAAACACCACATGCAAAGGCTGAAGCCATCAGCCTGCCATTAGCCCTTTATCTAAGAGGCTCTTGGCATATAAATCAAACAATAACCTCTCTGTTTTGACTCAGTGCCAAAGTACACAGCCACAGTTGAGTCTAGAGCAGATTACACCCACCAAGTGGCTTGAGGGCTTGGAGTGAAACTGGGAAATAACCGTTAAATGATTCAGGAACACATTTATGTTCTTCAATGTTTGCTGTCAGACTTTAAAAAAAATGTTGTACCATTTGCATGTTCTAATCATAAAAAACAATACACTGAGGGCACTTAAACATCTGAGTGAGGATGTGAGAATAATGTTCTAAGCTGAATGGCTGCAAAGAGCTTGTTTTCTAAACGGTTTTGCGTGTTTTGCCACGTTGCAATTTTTTTATTAATCTGTGGTGAGGCTGGTAATATCCAGTGCTCTTGCTGTTTTCTGCAAGCACACCACCACAATGACGTTAGCTTTCTGTTTACGTTTTTTCCGTAGGTTAGGATGGGTTGGAAAATAGTTGCTTCCTACTGTCTATGAGGCACATTTAATTAGGCTGAGCAGATTTGCCAACCATGTGAAATATCCAACAGCAGAATTACATTCCGCTTCTAAGAGCCATTTTAAAACTTCAAAAAGTTGTCATTTTGCTCTCTTGGAAATAAAAAGCGTTAGACATTTCTGGGGATGTGCAATTGACATTTATCTGAAAATAAACACATTGGAGCTTTTTGTGGGGTTCTTTTGGAATAAAGTGTTGCTGCATCTTCAGTTGAACACACATCGGTGAGCCCATTGAGTCCATGCACTCAGCATGTGCACAATTACACAGCAATGCTGTGAGTGAAGCCCTGAACGTATTGATAACCAAACTTTTTCTATATAGAAACAGCTAAATGATACTTGAGCTGTTTGGTCACTTTCAGAAGGGGGGAATGAAGAGCAGCTCCCTTCTTTCCCCGAGCCCAGCACAGTGGTGCAGAGGTCAGCTCTTCACACCCCTGGCGTTCCCGGCAGCATCCCCATGGCGCAGAGCAGAGGCTGGTCAGAGGTGGCCATTCCACATGTTGCTGTTGGTTCTTTCCAGTGGGGGCTGCCGTGTGTGGAACAGGGTACAGTCAGGCTGTTGTTGTACACCCCCCAACTCCCCCCAAAAAAATTGTCGGGCTGGCACGTGTGTCCAGGAGTGCGCAGTGTGTCTGGCAAGGCCTCGGCGCAGCCTCCGCTCCATCTGAGCGGCGGGGGAACGGGAGGAGGGAGGACATCTCTTCAGGCGTGGGCCCTCACTCCAGGCTCAGAGCCAGATCGTCGTGTCTTACCCCAGCCTTGTGCTTCTCCTCAGTTTATGGGGATTCAAAGGACATATCTCCAGCAATGGACTTGTCCTTCCTCGTAACGGCCTTTGCACCACCCTGCTGCTGTTCTGCACAGGGCTCTGCACTTAGCGGGGGTGTTGCATCTTCTTTAAATGAGTGTGATTTATTGCAAAGCATATGCTGGCAGCACACTTGCTTTTTTTTAGTGGGCACTCTGTTTTTGGTAGCTTTGTGGTATTAATGAAACTCTAATATAATCTTTGCTGAATTTTTCCCTCCTCCCTTCGTCTTGTGAAAATATACAGGCGCAGCTGAGCTATAAAGCTATATAGACAAAAGGTGAAAGTTTTGCTGATACAATAACCATGGAATCTGTTTCATGTTGGGACTATCACAATTTTCTTTCTGTTTCTTTTTTTTTTTTGTTTTTTTGTCTGCAGAAGTACAAACACAACTACTTTGTTATGATGAAATACTGTCATTTCAGCTGGTTAATTTTCGAAGCCCACTCACTGTTGTTTTCTGTCACTTATTCCAGGCCCATGTCAGCAAGTTGCTCTTTGAAATCCTGTGTCCTTTGCCAGGTGTAGAAATAACCTCATCTGCTTATCCATCATTACTTAATGTCTTGCTCATGTGATGTCCTCCAACTGGGTACTTGCTGTTTCTAATCTAGGCTCTGCTTTCAACTAACCCTAAGCAATTTAAAATAAAATTGTACAAAGTCATCTTTTTCTTTCTTGATTTGAGCTACAGAAGGTGTGGGAAGGAAATTGAATGTAGTCTCAATTTGGCTTTTGTAAAGGTTATGGAAGAATCTCTTGACCTGTTTTTCAGTAAGCCTGGGGACGTGGCAAGCATTGTATGTGGCTGAAAGAAAAGGTTTGTTGTGCTATTGTTTTATAAAGAGAAAACAACAGGATGACCTGAATTTGTCCTGTTAGGGAAAGCAGTCCAGGCAAAAATCCAGTAATAGATAATGTATATGTCAATTTTATCCTCCTTGACTGGAAATGAGATTATATTAAAATAATTTGCAATAGCTTGCCAGAGACTACAGATGTGGCTGATAATTCTGGTGAGTATGGTATTCTGCTTGGACAAGACTGTTTGACTTGTTTTCATTTGGTCAATTACACATGTTGATTGAAAAAATACATTGCCAAACTAATATTCTTATCATCTTTAGCATTTGTAATGGCCTATTGATTTCACCTGTTTCTAGGCTGCTACTTCCAGCATGACGTAGTGCCATCAGTCTGCTCTGTTCTCCCCAAATGTGTTCAAAGTGAGTAGCTTTGAGACTAAGCCTACAGACAATTCCAGGTAGGGCCACTGTCTGTCTGTCGGTAGTATTGTCTTTGCAGGACTGGACCAGTCCAGATCAAGGGAACTGAGTTCCAATTATTTTAACAGATATAAGCTTAAGCATTTGATTACCAAGCAGTAAATGTCTAGATCAAGCAATTAATTTAGGGATCCAATCTGCGTTTAAAAATTACCAACTTCTTCCTCTGTGACTGGGTGCATAGTCCCACACAATGCGTTGCCACAGCTGAAAGAGGTGCCATGGGAATGAGAACAGGTTCTCCCACATTGAGTGTTGCTGAGGCTAGCATGCCATCTCAGGCAGAACTGCTTACCAAATTGCACCCTTTTTTGGATGTGGGTTTTTCTTCACGCTGGCACCTTGCTACCAGTGAACAGCAGATTTGAGTCATCTTTCCTGGGAGTTCTGTAAGTTGGGGAAGCCAGCTAGTTAGCCACTTCATAGCCAACTTGTTCTATTCTTGAGTTCTGTTTATATTTTTCCATCTTTCTTGTCTTTTTAATTAAAGAAAGAGTGCCTCTGGAGGCTGCAAGTCAGAGATGCTTTGAACTGCCTGCAGCTATCTTTGGTCAGCAAAGAACACACCTGTCTTTCTGAGCTGCTTCTCATCAGCACCTCTTTCCTGATGCTATTGCCATTTGATGTCCCACTTTAAGATTCATATAGATCATGGATCTGATGTTTTGGTCCTTTTTCCCTGCTTTCTCTTCAAGATTCAGCTTTGAAAACTGGCACGAAAATTCCAGAAGTAGGAAAGTATCTTTAAGGTGTCTAGATTTCTCCCTCTTCCTTTATAACAATTTTTGTTGTTGTTTTAAAGTCCAAATTATATGCAGTTAAATTTTATTCGGCTTTAGAACAGAAAATGGTTTATTTTAAAAAGTGCAATATTAATGTATGATGGGCAGGGAAAAACTTGCAGTTATCAGAAGTCTTTCAGAAACCTTGCTTTATGTGTATCTAATGGTATAGTTGTGTCTAACAGGTTTTCAGAGACTCCAGCCTTATCTCTGGACATAACATAGTGCTTTTGTTTAAAAAACTTCTAATTTATCTACCAGATAACTGCTACACTTGTTTTTATTATATTCTGTTTTCTGAGGTGGCTGGTTGATGATGTACTATGACCATAATGACAAAAGGAAGGGGCAGGATATTAAAACCTGTGCAAAGACTCTAAACTTGTTGGTGAAACTGGTTAACAGCAGAAGCCCCTGTATTTTAGGGCTTGCTTCTTTGTCAGGCTTGCCATGCACTGCAAAACATTTTGTAATAGAGATGCACAGAAGTGTGCACTGTAGTCTTTTCCTATTATTGTGACATTTATTTTGAAGAGTGGTTTCTAGTTCCTGATCTGTATTGTAGTGTAATGAACAATATCTTCAAAGGGTTTATAATGCAAAAGTTGTTTTTTTTTAAAATCTATTTATCTTAAGAAAACTACCTTCCCGAGTACTTTTCAGTGGTTCACTAGATCATGTGTAAAATCAATAAATAATCCTTGGGAAGTAAAGGAACAAGAGGAAGGAGAAATTTGAATTGGGATACTGGATCCCATACAAATCACTGATTACAGCACCAGTGTCATTGGATTAGGGCATTGCGACTAAAGCAGAGGAACTGCTTTAGTCCTAATGGGAAAAAGAGGAGGGGAAGGGCACCATGACAAATGTCTCACCAAAAGAGGAACATAAGATACTATTGTTTCTGGGTGTTAGGAATCTCTAAAAGGAAAATGTTGGGGTAACTTCTCAGATCAGGCAGGAGGCAACACCAGAGCCCTCTACGGCGTCCTACTGCCTTGTTCCCAGCAGCCATTCCTGTCTTGTCACTGATGAAGTCAAAGGACAGGCAAAAGAGCAAAAGCCCTCCTCTGAAGGTGTAATAGAGGAAGAGTGGGAAATGTGTTTTCAGCAGAAAACATGCAAGTACTTTTGTTGCTTTTTTTCCATGTTGTCTTTCAAAAAAAAAAAAAAAATTGTGGGTTGACCCTAGTCAGTTGCTCTCTGTGGATTGACTTGGTCAGTAGACTATGTGTTTAAGCTGCAAATATATATTGATCTCATCTTGTTTATATATTGTTGTATATATGAGACCTAAACCACTTAAGCATTCTGCAAAGGAAATGGAAGAAAAATGTCTACAGAAACTCAATGAATTTCAGAGATCCAAGCATACAGGAGTGTGGTTGACCCCAACTGCTTTTAGGTTGTACCACAGTTGTTTTGCTTTTTGCTATTTTTAGTGTACTAAAGCAACCCTCAGGGATCCTGCAAACTTAGGTCCTTGGTATTAAAAAAACCCTACTGTGGCTAAAGGAGGAAGAAGGAGTTTACAAAGCAAAAAGCAAACCAACATCCCACCACCACCATTTTGTTTAAGTGCATTAGTATGAATCATTCTTTTTTTTTTTTTTTATTCAAAGTAATTAGTCTGTTATTTTGGAGGATTTTTATTGTTTAAACTAGGAGCAAGTAGAAGTACCAGCTGAATCAGTAATGATCATGCAACTACAGTATATGTTGCTTTCAAAGACCTTGCAGTCTAAATTGGCAGGACTGATCAACATGTGGTGTGGAAAGGGAGAGCAACAAGCAAGGACACTGGGAAGGAAAATGGTGCAACCTTATCACAGACATTCTGATTTTTACTGAGGTCTACTGATGGTTTTTGTATGATTTTCCCACACTTTACTCTTTGCTAAATATCTTTATGAAGTATAGCAGTGAAAAGGATGGGGCTACAAAAATCTGTGCAAAATTTGGGAGACGTTTATTTTAGCTTCCTTATGTTGTTTGTTCTCCTTTGTTTTGAAGTCTTAGCCCTGCTGTCTGTGAGTTTGCTCATGTTTATGGTGTTGAAGAGAAATGGAAAAATGAGAACAGGTTAAAATCTTAGAAAACAGACTTGGCTTTTCTTCCAAACTGAAATAGAAGTCTCTTTAAAACTAGATTCCTACTGGTTCAGGCCTGATTCCTGATCTCTATACATTTGTATTTGGAACTGCATGCTCAGGAAGGGATTAGTTAACAGGCAGAGTAGTAGCATCTTGCAATCCACACCTCAGGCATGATTGTAAATGGGAGTCAGCCATACCCTGTGAATGTGATGTGAGCAGGCTCAATAGGCTGCATTTAAAAGTGGTGCTGGGTGGACAGGAGTGAATCGACCATTGAGTGGATAGTCTGTAAAAATAGCACACCCAAGGATCCATTACTCAAGATTGTGTTGAAGCATCTAGTTGGTTTGGAAGTATTTCTTATCTTCTTTGCACTGTCGTATGTTATAAATCGACGTGCTTTTACTTGTGAGGAATTCCCTTGGAGCTGCTGCCCATGGGCAGCACGCAGCATCAGTTCCAGGTCACACACGGTGATGGAGTAGAGGGAGCTGCTGCAGATGCCCTGGCTGCTTTGGGGTGCGCTGCCTCCTGCCTCCACACACCGGAGGAAGGTCGAGCTGCACTGTGTGAAAGAGATGTGGAAAGACTGTGTCAGGCATCTCATTTTCCTTAAAGCATGGCAATAGGATGAAATTTGCTCTTCCTGTTCATTTGTGGTTTGTTCAGAAGAAGGGTAACTCAACCTTATTCCCATGGTCCTTCCACCCACCCAGGCTTTGACAGAGGGTGTGGGTTCCTGGGATGACAGAAGTGGGGCTTGGCGATCCTATTACCTGGTTTGGGAGATAGCACAAATTTGCTAAATACAGCCCTGCTGTGGCATCAGAGCATAAGCATAACTGCTCTGTAATGGGTATTAAATGAATTATTGGGGTTTTTCGTTTTCCATGAAACAAAGCTTGTTTTGTCATGTTTATACGAGTGTTGTAAATCACGTCAAAATGTATTTAGGAGTTAAATGTCTTCTGAGGAAAAACCAGAGGGAAACTTTTCTTTAAAAAAGAAAATAAATAAGAAAGAAATCCAACACAGTTAATCCCAATGTGTGGCTTTAGCCTGAGGAGAGGGTTTTTTTCTTCCCTTCTGCCCCCCTTCCCCCACTCCCTGAGAAAACACTGAATCCTTTCACAGCAACAAGAAATGCAGTATCCTGGAGGAGAGGGAAGACTGACAGGCAACTGAGTGCAGATGAGCCACAGAAATTCCTATTTGAAGCTTGGCAACAGCAACAATAAAAAGTAAATCTGTAAATACAGAAACTATAAGGACAGTTACCTTCTGCTATGAATTATTCTTTATGTGCAAGGAGAATCCATGAAACCCAAGGTGACAGTATTTCATCAAATCATACCAACAGCCTTCTGTGTTGAAAGTACTAGCTTTGGGATTTAAACAGTCATGGGGAAGTCAGAGCCCATCCTTTCCTTAGCTTTTTGGTAACTGAAGAAGTTTGAACTGTCTCTGATATTCCCACGTTTGGATAGCAGTGGTTACTTTGAGGCTGACATGCTTATTTATTATATGTGAATTCTTACACTTTAACTGGTAGTAAAAAGTTCTAGATTTTTTTTTTTCCTGTAAAATTGTAACAACTGTTTCTCTAAGAAAACCTAAGCTTTTGTATCACTTCATTTTTGCTTGTATCCTGCCCACCTCAGAGAAGTTACTAAGTAGAAGCACTCATCTTAAAATATAAATGTTGTCTTAAGCTTACTCCATTATTCAAGCAATGTTTAGTGTAACCCTGTCATTTTCTTATAGTGATCCAGCTGCCAAAGCTCTCTGGGAGTCCTTCCTGAACCTCAAACAAAAGGAAGCTGTGATGGAGGCTCGGAGACACCTTGTGGAGGCTGCAAGCAGAGAAAATTTGCCTATTAAGATGAGCATGGGTGAGTGTTGTGACAGCCTTCCCTACATTGTGGTAGGGTGAAAGATGATGTCAGCTCCTCTTCTTCCACTTAACTCTCCCAGGGAAAACTCACCCTATCCTTGGTTCATTCCCATTCTTGTCAATGGGTTTCAGGTGAGCATTGTGGCTACCATAGGGTCTTTCTGGTACGTAAGTGAGAAGCAGGGATTTTCTTTTAAATATGACAGCCTGAAAAAGATTGAGAGAAGTGGTGAAGCGGTAGAGTTCTATGAAGGAGAGTTTTAAAGGGATGCAAATGGTCAGCAGTGCTGCTTGTCTCTCTATTCTGCAGAGCATGAGAATTTGAGTAGTCTTTAAAAGTCAGCAGGATTTGTGTCCTGAAAGCAGGCATTGTAAATAGTAGCTGATCTGATGGAAGTTGTGCAGATCTTGCATGTGACCACACTATACAGGTAGTGATGACATTATACAGGTAGAGAGGTTCATGTGAAATAAGGCTGCCTGGCTCAAGAGTATTTAGGCTGAAAACCATGGTCTGGGCACTCTAAATCTGAGTTCTGCAAAATATTAGCAATACAGATTATAAAATAATGACTTTCAATAGCTTTTTTAGAACCCCATATACCATACTCAGTGAAATTCAGGAATTGATAAAATGTTAGGCTTATAAAAAATGGTATTGCTCTACACTGCAATAATTTTTTGCATTTTATGTCCTCTAAAACTATTTTATACTGAACTTTTCATCAAGAGAGAAAGGTCCTCATGGAATAAGAGTAATAGGCTTTAATCTGGGACTCCGGAGTGAACTGCCAAGATATTGTAGAAGAATTAGATGTACAGCCAATTCATGAATTTTTAACAACTATAACATTTCATATATTGTATGGTCTTCACAAATACCTAGAGCATACATTTAGTAGATTATTATTCAGAAATACTAGATCTCTACAGCAGTAATGCTGTAAGCTGTTTTAAAGACGTGGAAAAGGAGCAGCTGTGAGGGGACTATTACAAATCTGTCTGAAGGAGGGTAAGGCACAATAAATAATAAAATCTTGTTTAAGCTTTCACTGATAAGGTGTGAGCATTCACCGTAATAACATTAAGAAACCCCCACTGTTTTTCTGTTATGTATGGCTTTAAAAATATTATTACTGTTGAAATTCACATTTGTTTTAAAAGTAACTGCTTCCCATCTTTGAGAGGTAACAATCCATCTTCTGGATGGATTCACACGTGCTTTGTGTGAATGACTAAATCAGCCACGCTTTGCTATGTGTCCCCTTCCAGTTAAGGATGCAATAACCTGGTTCTTAATCATATTAGGTGACACTGATGGTAGCCTAGATGTCTGACCTATGTGGGCCCAATATAGTGCTATTTAGAAACATTGAAGAGTGGATGGTGAAACAAATTTCTGACACTATAGTTCCATAGACTTTTTTTTTGTTGTTGGAAGTATAGCTGTAATTTACTAATGTTTATGGAAATGGTTATTTATTTTCTGAATTGCATGTTCTTTTGCACTAGAACCATAATCGGTTGTTAATTTTTTAGTTGAAACTGAAAGGGTGGAGCAAAATTTTATGCAGTCTTGTAAATGATAAACAGGGATAAAATGAGTAGCAAGGAAAGGAGGGCACTACGCTCACCAAAGTCAAAACTTCTTATTGAGCATAAATGCAGAAATTCCTGACTCTCGTGCCCAGATTTCACATTGTCCAATGACACAATGGTGCAGTTGACATGCCAGGGGGATGGGAGGCCATCCAGAGGGACTTGGACAGGCTGGAGAGGTGAGCTCAGGTGAACCTCATGAGGTTCAACAAGACCAAGTGCAGGGTCCTCTACCTGGAGAGGGGCAACCAACGTTACCAATACAGCCTGGGAGAGGATGTGCTAGAGAGCAGTCCACTGGAGAAAGACTTGGGGGTACTAGTAAATGAGAAGCTGGACAGGAGCCACCAATGTGCAGCAGCCCAGAGGGCCAATCGAATCCTGGGCTGCATCAAAAGAAGCATGGCCAGCAGATGGAGAGAGGTGATCCTGCCCCTCTGCTCTGCCCTGGTGAGACCTCACCTGGAGTACTGCATCCAGTTCTGGAGCCCCCAGCACAAGAAGGACGTGGACCTGTTGGAACATGTTCAGAGGAGAGCCACAAAAATGATCAGATGGCTGATGCAACTCTCCTATGAGGACAGGCTGAGAGAGTTGGGGTTGTTAAGCCTGAAGAAGAGGATGCTCCGGGGGCACCTTATAGCAACCTTCCAGTACCTGAGAGGGGCCTACAAGAAAGCAGGGGAGGGACTATTCACAAGGGTTTGTAGTGACAGGATGAGGAGTAATGGCTTTTAGCTAGAAAAGGGTAGATTTAGGCTAGATGTTAGGAAAAAGTTCTTCAGTATGTGGGTGATAGATTGCTGGAGTGGGTTGCCCAGGGGGGTGGTGGAGGGCTCATCCCCGGGG
>NW_008626453.1:34248-37012 GCF_000691845.1 Merops nubicus
TGGACTAGATGACCTTTGGAGGTCCCTTCCAGCCCAGACATTCTATGATTCTATAGTTGTTAATGACTTCTTAGAACAGATTTGCACCTCTACAGCATTCGTTGCTTGTTCACTGTGCTGCAGAACATCCTAGTTCTCTGTAGGGAAGTTGGAAATTGTGTTGTTTATCTATTGCTGCTTTTGCTGAGAAGGAATTTCTAGTGGCCTGTTCTGGTCCCGATTGCTCTGTTTAATCAAAAGGCTCCTTGCACTGTGGCTGTGATATGAGGCAACACTGTCTGCAGAGAAGCGAAATGCTTTCACTCTGCTCTGTGCTTAGACTTGAGTTTTTATGATTTTACCTCCAGTTCTGCCTGTATCAGAAGATCTTGATGGATTGCACACTGGCTTTCCCAACACTTAGTGTATTTTCTGAGTTTTTTTTTTGTGGCCTTAATATTAAATACCAGAGACATTTTCTAGGATGAATGTTGCCTCTTCCTGTCTTTACTAAGACCAGCTGTGTCAGATGGAAAGAGTATTTTCCTTACTACTACTCCTTTGCTTTTTTTCCCCCCCTGGAAATAAGGAGTGAATTACATTTGAAAGCAAAGCTTTGAATTCCATTCGGTGTGGCCAAGCCCCCCTGCAGTGGCCACCTGCCTGAAAAACTGCATCATGTGTGACACTGGCAGCACAGGAGCCCTCTGCAGCGATGAGAAACTCGATCCCATCCTGTTTCCTTATTTTTGGTGCAAGGAAAATAAATTCTGTTGCTTTCTGGGCTTTGAAAGGCTGCTCATTACCCTGAGGTGTACGTGTGCTTGCCCACGTTTCCCTTGCAGGCAACGTGCCTGACACCCAACTTGCCTCTTTCTTTGCCTGGCTGCATGTGGTGGGAGCTCTGACAGTAGTGGGAGGACGCACAGCTCAACTATTTGCTGTCTGATACCTTGTAAATTTGTCCTCCTCCTCCTGAGAGGGAAGAAGAGTAGAAAAACGGTAGAAGGAGATTTGTGTCTTCTCCCCAAGACCCCCAAATGTCTGTAGACCACTGGGAACTCCATCTTCTCCCATTGAAATGAACAGGAGTGAAGAGGAGAGAAGAGTTCTGAGGAAGGAGAAGAAAAGGAAATCAACAATTTTGACCACATTTTTGGAGCTGAGTAGATTGGAGTGCTGCTTTCAGGTGTTCTCAATTTGCATTTTCCTTTTATTAGTTGTATCAAGGAAAGTGGTAGTGGGGATGTCTGGAAGTTCTATTGATTGGTTCGGAAGGGATCAGTGTGGAAAGAAGGTGGCTGAAGATGAGCTGGCAGCATTTTGTGGAAAGTTTTGGTGGATGGACTCTTGGATCAAGCCCAGTTTCAAATTAAAGACCATCTCCATGACATTTACAAATAGAGCAGGATTCTCTCCTTTTTCTGTAGCCATCTCATGCTCAGGTTTTCAGATGGGCCATTAAGTGGTCTTATACCATCTTCAAGGAAGGTATGCCTTTTTTTTTTGGTTCTTTCATTATGTCGAAGGAAAGTGCATATTTTATCTGTCACTTCACATTGTGAGTGAAAGGACTGTGTTGTTACGAGCTTCAGCAAGTGACACAGGCTAGTAAGCTCTCCAGAACTGTTAATTGCAAGCATCTTAAAATCCTGTTTCTTTTTGAAAGAAGAGTTTCATGTCTTAGAGGGTGACAAAGTGCCACGTGATGGTCCATAAAACCAACTAGAACACAAAACTGCAGAGCTACTTTGCCCTTTTCTTACAGAACAAAACCCGGGCTGTATAGTTGTGTAGCTTATTTGATTTTTCTGAGGTCAGCCCTGGAGAAGGCAGGCAAAGTACTGTGCAGAATTCCAGCCAGCATAAAGACTTTACATGTGCTACATCTAATTTACATACTGTTTAATCTTTTCCATCCATAAATATATAACATGGCTATATGAGTTTTGAAGATGTAATTTCCTGTGGAGTTTAGTAATACTGCCAGTATTGACTTTTGGGGAATATTTGTTTGGTATGGCTTACTGTGGGCCTGCTGACATTGAGCCCCTTCTTTCCAGGATGATATAAATGCACTGAAACCATGTTACTAATATAGTAGTTACATCTAAGTTTTGCATTAGTGTTTTTAGTTAGATACATTTCCCAAAATAGTATGTGTTTGCATGTAGACAGGTGGAGCTCTCTTCTTCTAGACATCCGTTTTTAATAGAGACATTAAAATATTCCATATAATTGTGTATATCTATTATATAGACATACACACACACTTAAAAAGAACCCCCCAAATCAACAAACAGTACTTTTAAGGACTACATCAGCTCTGTTTTTCTTCTGAGGCAGTTGCATTTGTGTTTTGGATACCCAAGCAAATGCTGATAAGTATCTGGTGAAAATAAAAATTTGCAAGGTTCTGGCCAGGTGTCCCGTTGTGGGTGTGTAAATTGTTTTGGCATATTAAAAATCCTGACATTTAAAGAAAATTGTTTTCTTTACAGAAATAAGTCTCCTTTTGAAAAGCTCTTTGGGAGACAGTTTAACAGATCATCAAAATAGCTTTTTGGTGAGATTTGTAGCATTGTACTAAATTCAAGTGAGACTGAAAATACTGGAAAGGGATTACTTCTGCTCAGCTCTTAACGTAAGTGACTGTAAGGAGTTCCGCTCGGAGGCAGCAGCCTGACTCACAGTGCAGCAGAAAGATTGCTGGTTTTTCCATTCCTCTACTTCCTGTTCCGTTCTTTGTGGGTCTGATGCATATAGAATCATAGAATCATTTAGG
>NW_008626454.1:0-5492 GCF_000691845.1 Merops nubicus
TTCCCCTTGGATTGTGGAGGATTCCTTCTGCTATCTTACAGCACAGGGGTCTGGGTACCTGGAGGACAACTTGTCTTGCTATTATGGACTGAGTTGAAGAAGACATTAAGAACCTCAGCCTTTTCCTCATCCTTAGTCACTGTTTCCCCCTGCTTCCAATAAAAGATAGACATTCTCCTTAGCCCTCCTTTTGTGGCTGATGCATTTATAGAAACATTTGCTATTCTCTTCTATAGCAATGGCCAATTCAAATACCAGTTGGTCTTTTTCCCCCTTCTAATTCTCTCCCTGCATAACCTCACAGTGTCCTTGTAATAATCTTTAAAAGTTACCTCTCCCTTCTTCCAAAGGTTGTAACTTTTTTTTTTTTTTTTTCCCTCTCTGAGCTCCATCATAAGATACCTGTTCAGCCAGGCTGGTCTCCTCCCCTCACAGCTCATCTTGTTGCACATGGGGACAGCTTGATCTTATGTCTTAAAGATTTCCTTTTTGAAAAGCATCCAGCCTTCCTAGAGTTGTTTGCCCTTCAGGACTGCTTCCTAAGGGACTTTGTCAACCTGTTCCTAAACAGGTCAAAGCCTGCCTTCTGGAAATCTAATGTAGCAGTTCTGCTGATCCACCTCCTTACTTCTCTGAAAATCAAGAATGTAATCATTTCAGGATCACAAGGCACAACAAAATATCCCTCAAGGCAATAACACAATATCCCAGACAATAGACTGGAATCTCTGTGTGAGCTAACAAATAATTTAAATTCACATTTTAATGAAGGCTTTAATCCTGGGCTGCATCCATAAGAGTATTACTAGCAGAGCTAGAGATGTGACCATCCCATTCTGCTTAGCACTTGCCAGGCAGCTCATGGGGTGGTTTGTCAAGCTCTGATCTCCGCAATTCAAGAAAGATGTGGATAGACTGGAGAGGGTCCAAAGGAGGAGCATGAAGATGATCAAAGTAGAAGCTGCGCTATGAGGAAAGACTGAAGGAGTTAGGCCTTTCCTTCCTTGTTAAGTCATAGCTCAAGGAGGGGACCTCATCACAGTTTCGCAGTAATTAAAGGGCTCTACAAGGAGCTACTCTCTTGTCACAAAGAGCTACATGGAGAGGACAAGAGGTAATGGATGCAAGTTGCACAGGGGTAGATTTCATCTTGATGTAAGAAAGAAAATCTTACAGTCAGAACAATCGTGCAGTGGAACAATTTCCCCAAGGAAATTGACAGATTCTCCATCATGGGAAGTTTCCATGATGTGACTGGGCAAGATGCTGGATAATTTCATCTAGGCTTGCTTTCTCATGAAAGTCTAGGTCAGACGATCTATTAAGGTCCCTTCCAACCTGTGTTGTTCTACAATTCTGTGATTTCTGACATTTTTCATAAAAAAGGCTGTGGCACAAGAGATGCAATGTCTGTATAGTTTCCATTTATATCCTCAAAACTTTCAGGTTTGAAAATGAAGCTGATATAGTTCCATACAAAATTCTTTAAGTTTGCAGTGGTGAATCATATCTCATAATGTTTTGGTTGGTTTTGTTTTGTTTTGTTTTTGTGTGGTTTTTTTTGGTTTTTTTTTTGTTTGTTTGTTTGTTTTATTTGTTTTTTTTTTGTTCTCTCACTAGAAGCTGGTTGTTTACTGTTTCTAACATTGAACTTCAAACACTGATTTCTGTCATTTCTGCTTCACTTTCCATCTCCAACATTTCCAGACATCTTCTTCCCATTGACTTCTCAGTCTTTCCACCCAACTCATCCTCTGTGTAACTGAAGCTCCAGTGAACGGTGAAAAAAGTGTCCTTTATGTCACCTCATCTTATTTAAAACACTGCTCAGATGTCATCCTCTCAGGTTTGCTGTGATGATAGGAGGAGGATAATAAGCTAACTGATGCACTTTCAGGAACTGTTTATCCTAACAGCCCGGGTCATAGGTTTTACCTTTCCTCTCCAGGGCTCAGTGAAATACTTTCCCCTTAGCCACAGATTATGTCACTGTAGATTTACAGGAAGCTGCTAGGAAACAACACTGAAGAAGGATGGCATCACCTTCAAAAAAATTCGACTTCCAATATTCCATACTAGGAAAAGTAACCACTTTTTTTGCCCATGATTTAAAGCAAGATCACAAGTATTTCAAGAACCAAGAAAACAGGGGCAGGATTCAGAGAAAGAAAAACCAGTTCATACAAAACCTGACAACTCCCAACTTTCACCATAAGCACTATCCTGGGGCTAATGTTCTAGCCCCATGAATTTTAGCTTGCTTCTCTCATAGCCCATGCAATGAATGTCTTGAACTGCTTTTCATGTCAGAGGATGCATTTGAATCCCTCATTAGTTATTATCATTAGCAACATTTTTCCACAGGCCAGCTTATAGTTCTCACTTTTTTTTTTTTCTTTTTATTTTTTTCTTTCTGCACCAGGATGGAATTCTCTATTAGGGATGCCAAACCAATCTCTAAAACACGTTTCCCGACCAGACAACACATTGTGCTAGCCAGAAAAAGTTTTAATGAAAATCAAATAGATTCCTTCATTTAAATTTAATCTGACCTAATTCTTATTGATTTTTATGTACAAAGTATGTCCTTACCATTGCCACGGTCCAGTATTCAGCTGCATCTTAGCAGAAAGAGAGGGATGAGAAGTCTTGCCTTAGTAGATTAGAGCACTGACATATCTTTTTGGCTTGTGCTAACATTCCTGGGAGCTCTCATCTTACATGGAGGGCAACAGAAATGCTGCTGCAGCAGAAGCTGCATATTCCCTGTCAGATGGTTAATTGGAGGGCAGACGGTGCACTGATCCCTCCAGTATGCCTTGCTCATACTGAGAGCATGGCCAACAATGGCACTGGCAAACTGCAATGATAAAAGGGAAACATTTTTGAATAACAGAATCTGATGTATCAGATAATCCAAAGAAGCACAAAACTCAGTGTCACTGGAAATATTGGTATTTTCATTGTGTCATCTGTGAGCTTTTTAGTGTAGCTTATTATAGAGCAGATAGGTCTCTGCACCTCTGAGTGTACGGTGTTTGCTACAACATTTCTGAACAGCTTTGGTATTAACCTTGCAAACGACAAAAACTACCACCGAAGGGTGATCCCACTAACTACATCCCTGGGACTGATGTGTTCCAACATGAGAAAAGGTTCTCAAAGGTGATCCAAATGGTCTCATCTCAAGCACCAATATAGATGCATATTTATATGTCTATTATAAGCATTTTATGAGCAGAAGGCCTGCATGAGAGTATGCATAAGAAACAGTAACAACTGAATTATAAAAAGAACACTAAAGGAAAACATGCAGAAAAGCTAAACAATTTGTCTTTGTTTTTACTTCAGTAAGGAGTAAGTTTCCAGAAATACAAAACAAAACAAAACACCCATTAATAGAGAAAAATGTGAGGAACCCTACAAACTTAAATTCTCCATTGGATGCTTCAGATTGTAGGAGAAAATAATACATTGAATAGTAACATATCTGTTGCAGCAAATTTTATAGACTCAGGAATACTAAAAAAGAAAAAAAAAAATACAGATCAAATTGCTGTAGAAGAGACCTGGGTTTTGTCATTGTACCTGTGATATTTGATATTTAAATCTTTCACAATTGTGAAGAAGTTGATCTGAGTCTCACATCTGCGTAAGAAAAACGGATATAAACCATAATAAGAACAGAATCTGAAATAGAAAATTATGGCTCACAATATATTTGACTTCAAGAGAATCAATAGGGACATAGATAAGAGTGACCTAATCTATATACTATGATGAGATTTTGAAAAGTATACTCATACTCCCATGTGACATGGGCAAAAGCTGCTTTGACTCGAAAGGAATATTTACCTTGTGAATTAGAAGGTGGGACATGAAACATGGAAATAAATGCCTGTCTGATGCAGGAAGCCATGAGCAGAGTCCCACAGCAATGTGAGTTAGGACTTACGCATTTCAATATCTACATAAATGGCCTGGAGGGAAAAATAAAAAAAAGACTTAAAAAACCCCTACAAAATCATGGTAAGATCTACTTGTGACATTAAAATTACAGGGAATGTCATGATATAGAATAAGTAGATGACTGTCTAACAGGTCATCTGAAATTTTGGTTAGTGGTGTTTGGCACGTATAATCATTCCTCTACATCCCAAAAAATTATTTATTCAGTAAAAAGTTGTTGGTATATTTATGATGGTGCTATGAATTGAGAGGTCAAAAGCTAATTGACAACACAGATGGAAAACCAGGAGTTTTTACAGAAGACACTGATGACAGATCAGAATACATCTTTATGTCATGATATAAAACGTTCATGTGCCCAAAGCTTGAATATTTAATTCAATGATGGTAACCTGACCACAAAAATGGTGCAGGGAAGGATCTCAAGTAATATCAGAGACAGAGAACTGCTCCCATACAAGGATATCTTCAGATGGAAGAAGAGATGTGATAGATATCTGTAAAATCAACAGTCATGTGGAGAAGGGGAAGAAAAATAGAACATGTCGTGTACATACAAAACAACTACCAGCAAGTAAACTCATTTTTAATGTTAGTAACAAAACATGCCTTTCTGCATTTCTTTGCCAGCTGTTACATGAGGGAACAGAACATAAATTTTCTATTTGGCACACACTGAAGCATGCCAGTCGCTGAGATCATCTACTTTAGGACCAGCACAGCCAGCAGCAGAGTAACAGATCAATGTGTACTGGGGTTTCCCAAGATTTTCCTGAGTCAGGGAAAAGCCAAGGGAGATGAGAGGCTCACCAGGAGCAGGCTGATCTGATGGGAGAGGCTGGTGAGGAGTGAGCATTGCAAGGGCAACAGCTGGAGATGTAAACATGGTATAACTGGAAGTAGCAGCCACTCATAGAATCATAAAATCATAGAATCTTTTCAGTTGGAAAAGACCTTTAAGATCATCAGGTCAAACCATTGACCAAGTCCACCACTAAAACATGTCCCTAAGCACTTAATCTACATGTCTTTTAAATGCATTCAGGGATGGGTACTCCCACCACTGCATCAGGCAGCCTTTTCCAGGCCTTGACAACAATTTTGAGTAAGATGTTTTTCCTAATATTCAACCAAAACCTCCCCTGGAGCAACTTCAGGCCGTTTCCTCTTCTCCTATCATTTGCTACATGGGAGAAGACGCTGACTCTCCACATCCTTTAGTTGTAACAAGGGTGATAAGATCTCCCCTGAGCCTCACTTTCTTCAGACTAAAAAACCCCAGTTGACTCAGCCACTCCTCATAAGACTTTCACTCTAAACCCTTCATGATCTTTTTTTTCCCTTCTTTGGACATACTCCAGAACCTCAGTGGCTTTCTTGAATTGACGTATCCAAAACTGAACTGCTCATGCGTCCTCACCAGTGCCAAATAGAGGGGCATAATGACTTCTCCAGGTAGCCTGTCCCCTATGCTATAAGACAGGGACAGGTAGCAAAAGGAATCCTCCACAATCCAAGGGGAA
>NW_008626455.1:0-19999 GCF_000691845.1 Merops nubicus
CCCCGCTCGGCCCCGCCACCGGCCCGGCCCCGGCTCGGGGGAAGGGGCTCTGGCCTCAGGCGTCCCCGAAATGAAGCTGTACCAGGGGGCCGGCCGGGGGCCGATGGTGGGGAAGGGGAGGGCAGGAGCCCTCCCTCCACAACAAAAACCTGACCTCTTTCCTTCACTAACAGGGAAGGTGATCAAGGAGTTTGCTGCCCTTGTGTCTGTCTTCAGTACCATTGTAAATACGTTTTGAGCCACTATCGCAGTATTTTAGGGGCTAGGACACTCTTGTAGATTTTCCCATCAGTAGTGGTTTCACGGGTAAATTAGGCACTCACAAATTACTTGGATACAATGAGCCTGGTCTGATCTAAAGTGGCCCCATGGTGAGTGCACATCGATGAATGCTTAATCGACTGAAAATACACATATCAAAAGCTTTATGACTGTTGAAGACTTGTGTGTTGCCACAGTCCTTCACAGGATGGCTGAGAACACAGCCTTCCTCTTCATGGAGAAGAGGGTGCTTGATTTTGGTCAGAAAAAAACCCCAAGAAAGGGTCAGGAGGATGTGCCACTGCAGCTGTGTTCCTGTAACTGTTTTCTTGAAAGCATCTATTACTGCCCTATTAATGCTCACATGCTGGGGTCAGTGTAAAAGAAAAGTTTAAGAAATATGTTTGGTAAAAGGTGAGATGTTTGGTATACAGGGATTTCCATGTGAATTTATGTACAAATGGAAGCTGTAAGAAAAACCTCTGTATGCAGAGCGTTATTAGAGAGGAGTAACTAACAGAGCTGTGTACCAAAGATGGGAAAGGAGTGTCCTGCCAGGTTAAAACAGGTACTGCAGGTGCACAGAGCACACAGATGAAACGTCAGTTCTGGGCGGTGCAGGAAAACTGATTCAGTGAAATCCTTCTTGCTTACTGTGGAACAGTGTGGGTTTGATTTGTCAGTGAAAGATACAATGCTGGGAAAAGTAGAGTGAAAGGAGCACGTTATTAGGAGTAGGCAAGGAATCCATTCTGTTTAGTGGGGTTTGCTTTTCAGTGGGGTGTTTTGGCATTTTGTTTGGTTTTGGTTTACTTATCTCTTTCCCGTGAAAGAAGAAATCTTTTCAAATGGTTATATGGAGGAAATGATATGGAGAGGATTTAAACGACCTTTCATTTGTTTCTTTCTTTGCTAGCTTGTTTGATATGAGTGTGCATGCCTGACTGGAGTCTCTCTCCCTAGAAACCCCAGCTGGTGGCCAGCAACGACCACTTCTGCCGCTTTCTGGAGGAATATTGCCCTGTTGTAACAGAAACCTACTATCCCACCATCTGGTGCTGGGAAGGTCGGGTGCAGACGCTGCTGCGTCCCTTTATCACCTCTAGACCCCAAGTACAGTACAGGAAGTAAGTGCCTTTCTTCTGGAGAGTGAGTGATTTGGTAGCCAGCAGTAACCTGACTCTGTCACAGCTACTGCCATGGCTCAAACCTGCGCCCATGTTTTTGCTTCACACCTGCCTTTACAGCTCCATCACAGACTCAGAACCATCTCTGTGCTGGGTTCAATATACAGGACATTTGAAAGGTCAGGGTTCCCAGATGGCCTGCTTTTAGCTCAGGAGTTTGGGAGCTCTGAAATATTGGTGCCAGTATAGGAACTGATGTGGCTATATGTTCAGAGGATCACACAATGGTTGAGGTCTCTCAGGTTGTGCCCATTACCTCTTGTCCTGTCAGTGAGCATCACTGACAAGAGCCTGGCTCCATCCTCTTTGCACTGTTCCTTCAGGTGTTTAACCAACAGATAAGATCTCCCTGAGCCTTTTCCTCTCCAAGCTGAGCAGTCAGCCTCTCCTCATAGGAGATTCTGCTCCAGTCCATTCATTATTTTTGTATCCCTTTCCTGGGCTCTCCCCAGTATGTCCTTGCACTGGGGAGCTCAGACCTGGGCCCAGTACTCCAGGAGTGGCATCACCAGTGTTGAGTAGAGAGGAAGGATCACCTCCTGCGACCTCCTGGCAACACTTCTAGGGCAGCCCAGGAGGCTATTTGCCTTCTTTCCTGTGAGGCTGCATTGCTGGCTAATGTTCAACATGATGTCCACCAGGGACCCTCACACTCCTTTCTGCCAAGCTGCTTTCCAGCCTGTACTGGTGTGTGAAGTTGTTCCTTCTTAGGTGCAGGACTTTGCACTTCCCCTCACTGAACTTCGTGAAGTTCATCTCAAACCATTTCTCCAGCCTGTTGAAGTCCCTTTGGATGGCAGCACAGTTGTCTGGTATATCAAATATTTTGGTGTTTGAAAGCTGTCATTTTGCAAAGGTCATGCAGTCACTGTTCTACCTTACATAGCACAGCCACATTCAGCTTTCTTTTGAATATATAAAAGGCCTGATTTTCAGAGTAACTTTTACCTGTGGGGGTTGTGTTGTGTTCTTTGATGCCTAAATTCTAGGAGGGAAAACCCTTATATTTAGTGTTTGTCCTCAGTTGACCTCTCTCACACAGAAATGAGACTGAGTCTGGCAAATGGGGCACTTGGCACAAGACCTAAGGAGAAGAACTTTTATGCGCCGGAACCTGGATGCAGCACAAGTTGTTTCAGCTCTGTTTGCATGGCAGAATAGATTCAGCATTTAGCAGCTTCCCTTAGTTTTAGTAACTAGGAAACATTTCAGTGGTGTGGCCATGTGCACTGTTTCTAGCTCTTCTTGTATACTCTCTGTTTCAAGGTTTGAGAGGGAAGAAACACAGTTCCATGGGGCAATGCTTACTCTGCACCATCTGAGATGGTGTTGGCAGTGCACACCAGCACTGCATCTCCTTCCCATTAGTGATTAAAAAGTGCTTATCTTCTTGGGTTATTATTTGTTGCATTCTCAAGGTATATGGTTTAAGTGTGCATGCTATCAAAGTCTGTGGGGATACAGGGTTAAAGATACAGCAGAGTGTCACTGTGTTGTGCATGTTTAAAACATAACAAAGTGCCATCCATTATACATTCTGCTTCTTTGTATAAAGAGAAAAAAGTGTGATAAATGTTTAACACATTGCTCAGTGTGGCATCAGAAGATTCTCAGGTGACCCAAAGGAAACCTGCAGTACACAAGCCTACATAAAGTAGAAAGCAATGAAGAGTTGTTACCAGCTTCCAGTACGTCAGCAGCAACTCCTGAAAGGCCAGCTCTTCATTTACTGGGAATGGGAGTCACTCCACAGATCGACTGCTAACTCCTGTCAGCTGTAGTTGTGGCTCTTTCTGAAAGGTAGACATGCACACATACCTAGTCAGGTGGCACTCTGAGTATTAAAGCATAATTAAAAATGCAGGATTCATACCTCGTAATTTGTACACTGTTAAGACACTCTTAATGCTATGCATGTATTTTTCAATCTAATCAGTGTTATCTTGAAATGTGCCTTTCAGTGAGCTCATTAAAACAGCAGATGGAGGACAGATTTCATTGGATTGGTTTGATAACAGTGGCAGCTTATGCTATCCGGATGCCAGCACAAGACCCACTGTCCTGTTGCTGCCTGGCCTGACAGGAACGAGCAAGGAATCCTACATCCTTCACATGATCCATCAGAGTGAAACTCTGGGATATAGGTGCTGTTGCATTTCATTGCTTGTAGTCTGCTTCTTCTAATAAGATCATATGTAAGCATGTGTATGTGTAAAATGCCTGCCTTAGGCAAATGAGATGTAAAGACTTTAGTTCATGTAAGAAAATATTATTAGTAGTAATAATAGTAGAATTATGTAACGGGCAATCTGTTCCAAAGGGCTGTTTTAATATCTACAGATCTGCCCCAGAGACTGGTGAAAGCAAGCTGTATGCACAGGCCTTTGCTGCCACTTCCTAAAATAGAGTATCAGATTTGTGTTACCTTTGTGCTTCCTAGAGAAGGAGTTTGTGTTCAGCTCCAAGAACACTCGTGTGGATGGGCTGCTGGCAGCAGGCCTTGGGGGAGGCTAGCTTCTGAATACAGAATGGCTAGATTCAGCAGCCTCACACTGTGCAGAAAGGAGAGCTGGCCTACTCTTACTAGTGGTGGTGAAGGAAGAGGTTTGACACCTCTTAATTGTCCCTACTTAATTTAGATTTGTTACTAAGGCTTCTGGTCAGAGTTGGGTAAAATAGGTGGATTAGTGGATGAGTAAATTCTTTCATGTAACCATTGTTCCAGTATCTGTATTTGGAATATTACATTTTGTCTTTGCAGGTTGGTTTCTGGTATTGACTATAATAAGTTCTTCAAATATGTATATATCTACATGTCTATCTCTTCTCTGGTTGGAGGTCTGGATAACTGCTTTGCTAAATCATGACAGTAAATTACCACTTTAACTGTTAAAAGTACTTTTAAAAACACTTTGAAACTTCTCAGTAAAAAATATCTGAGGATAGCCTTCAAATCTACAGCTTCTTACTACTAATTTTTTTAAGTATTCCTGACAGAAATGTCTGCATCTGATTACTTAAAGAAGGAAGGTATAGCACTGAAAAGGAGAACTTTATAGCAGATGTCAGCAGAATGCTTAATTTTGCTTTTAAACATCAACATTGGAGAAAGATACAGAAATAAGTAATTTTTCATGCCTTCAACTCATCTAAAATATATACATATATATTGTTTACAAGAATTATTACAATGAGATGGCAGAAGAGTAATAGAAAAGTAAGATTTGTTAAGAAAGCATAGATCCTTAAATCATGGTGATACTGCTAGAAAATTCAGAGGCTCCCACCAGCATAGAGTGAACAGAAACTTCTGCTATACCAGGCAAAAAACCAATCCCATCCCCAAGAACCTGCAACTTAGATGCAGCTGTCATTATAGTTTTGGCTTATTTCTGCCTATTCAATACATCTGTGTAGTTTTGGAGGATGTCTGCACACAGGTCTCTGATGTTCTCTTCCAGAGCATTGGTTTAGGCTCAGCCCTGCACTGGCCAAGCTTATGGCTCATGCTTGGCCAGCTCAGAGTGCAGGAGGAGAGGCATGCACCAGGTAAACCCTGGGGCTCTCATCCTGCAGCCTGACCTCCACCAGCCCATCACAGACCTCAGCCAGAGTCCCACTGACTTCAGTGAACTCCAGTTCAGTATGAAGGTGGTTCCACACAGGTCAGACTTCAGGATCTGTAGGAAATAGTTATGTGCTGAACTTATCCTTAGAACTGTCTCCTTTTGCTTCCTGCATTTGCATTTTCTGTCTGTTTCATTTATTTTTTTTAGCACAAGGACCAATGTGTATAACTGAATTCACTGTCTCAATTTTTAGATGCGTGGTTTTTAACAATCGGGGGATTGCTGGGGAGGATCTTTTGGTAAGGATGACTTCTAAATTTATAAGTGGTATATGTGGGATCCTTTGTGTCTGTTTGTACAGCTGGATTTAAATGAGAGAAACTCATGGGATATGTTGAAAATTCAGATATGAGAATCTAATTATCTGGTAGCTCAATTATGTACCAACATTCATCTTTTAATTTAAAACTCAAAGAGGCCAACTGATTAGCACACATTATTTGTGAACATTTCATTTTAGGAAATGATTTAAATTGATAATGTCTGTAACATTAACAACCCTTACACTTTTCTTTCCAAAAACACTACAGTATCTAAAGTGCACACATCCAAGAAATGTTGTTTAATCAAAGCAATTTTCTCCCATTGTTTTAACATACAAATCCAAATATAAGCAACCATAATTACTTTCCCAGTTGCCAGTCTATTTAAAATAGATTTTGATATAGTTAAAAGGTTGTGCCATTCTTATTCTGTGTCACTGAATTACTGAACCAGATTTATATGTATAGCCATATCCTAAAAGTTAAACAGAACTCGTATTTTTCCCAGCAATTACGACACAAACTCAGCTACAAAAGACATTTTTTTGTCTTTGGGACAGACATCACGTTTGCTTAGAAATAACTGGTAATTTAACAAATGGCAAAGTCTTGAAACTAAGCATTTTCTGCAGCTAGGGACAGGGCATGATGAAATATTGCTGAATAAGCTTTGTTCCCTCGTGTGCATTTGTTGTCGGTTCTGCAGCTGGAATGGAAATGCACAATACTGGATATTGTTGGGCATTTGTTAATCTCCTGGCCTCAAACTTTTAAAAGCTCAGAATGTTTTCCCATAATCAGATAAAGTGTTTCAATGCAAACATTGCCATGTTAAGAGTAGATTTCTGCATACTTTTGGGGCTGGATCTACAAAGCAGTTTTGTGACGCACAAAGTCCTTATTGATGAATTTCTGAATCGTTAAGAGAAAAGATCTCTTGTGTGGATGCATTGTGTGTATCTTACTGTAATCAGATTTACATCTTTAAGCTTGATAAGATCTTACTGTGAAGAAAACCAGCTGAAATGATCATATTTTCTGCAGAGCTGTTTCTACATTTTAATATAAAATCCCTAGTTAACGAGTTTGAAGCACAGTTGAGCACCACAGTAGGAATCAGTCACGCAAGTAGCTCTTTTTTCTAGTCTCTATTTAAAGAATCAGTTTTAAAAGGTTGTTCTCCTTTGTTATTGAAAGTTACTGTGAATTATTGTTAGGGAATAATCAAATATTAGATTGACCACAGCCACTATGAGCTAGGATGGTGCTTTAAAATATCTTCATACAATGAGTAGATAGACAGATACTAAAGTGTCAGGAATTAACTAAAATTAAAATGCAAGATATCTCTCTACTTTGATGAACTTTTAAATCAAATACACTTTCACTCAGAATACATCAGACCCTAGCAACCAAAAGTAACTTATTTTTCCTTGTAAACTTCACAATTTAGTTAAAATAAAAACATTCTCACTGTTTATAATTAATCAGGTGTACAGATAGATACTAAAGTGTCAGGAATTAACTAAAATTAAAATGCAAGATATCTCTCTACTTTGATGAACTTTTAAATCAAATACACTTTCACTCAGAATACATCAGACCCTAGCAACCAAAAGTAACTTATTTTTCCTTGTAAACTTCACAATTTAGTTAAAATAAAAACATTCTCACTGTTTATAATTAATCAGGTGTAAAACAGTGAAGAATTATTCATGTGGGTGAGAACTGGAAATGCAACATAAAGGGAAATTAAAAATATCTTCAGTTTTAATTATCCAGATTTAACTTTTTTTTCAAAATCTTTTATTTCAACATTTCAATATTCTTGTTAAATGTGTTTTAAGTAATTAGTTCCATCTAATCACACTTGCTAAAATTGCCCACAAATATTCTGCTGTAATTCTGATCTAGTTCTATCTAGCTTAGCTCATTGCCCTGTGTTCAGAGTGCATCTATGACCTGGAGGGTGCAGATAATGAAGGTATTTGTCACACCTTTTACTTTGTAATAGAACAAGTACAACTCCTTCCTTCACCTCCCTGTGAAACGCTCAGGGTTTATATTTGCCACTGGGTGCAGCTTCATGATAAACGCTAATTTTATCCTGTTACATAAATGATCCACTGTTCAGTTTGCTCTGTCCTTAAAGGATAATACAAAAGCTTATGGTGGCATTTTTCCCTCTGACTCCTCACAGACACCAAGGACTTACTGTGCAGCCAACACGGAGGACCTGGAGGCCGTTCTCCAGCACGTGCACAGCCTGCACCCCTCAGCGCCGCTCGTGGCTGCCGGCGTGTCCATGGGCGGGTAAGGGCTGGGGCAGCACGAGCCCCCCCTCAGAAACTCTGTGACTGTTGTACTCTGATGGTGAACTGTTACTCTGCACTGCTTGCAAGGCTTAGGGAAATGCAACTCACCTGGACTTTTTAGAAGACTTTAGAAACTTAACAGCTTTGAGGCTTTTCAGTCTGTGTCAAAATTGGCCAACATTCAGAAGTGGGGGGTGGGAGGTTGGAGAAAGACAGGCAACACTGACAGACAGATTGACAGCCAAACAAGTGGGAATACAGTCTTTGGAAACTATGGGGGCTGTCTTTGGAACAGAGGATAAACAATAGGAACTAGAGATAACGTACCATGTTTCTTAGCAACCTCTGGAAATGACAGGATTTATCTTCAGTGTGTTTGTTCTGCTGAATGTGGGCAGGTTAAGCTGGAAGATCCGTGGGCATCTCCCATGTCTGGCTCAGAAGCAAGAAGTAGTATTCCTGTTGAAACCAATATGGGTTCCTAGAATGTGGTATTAAGGCTTGCTGTGTCCTGGCTTCTTTCCAGCAAGCAAGCTAGAACAGACAATGATAGCACAGTTGCTTAGGAAGATCGTTGCTAGAAGCTGGAAGAAATGTTCAGACAGCCTCTTTTTAATGAAAATCATAGGAGAGGTGAACTTCCATGAGAAATATTGCAGACACAGTGGTAATGTCCTGAGACTTCTCTGCTTTCTGATAGATTTTATGGAGGGTGGGCTGACACAGCCCTGCAAGGCTTGCAGGAGTTCTGGGATAAATAGAGTTTTGTTCAAGCCATACAGTTTTTGATAATCAAACAAGTAACCTGGAAGCCTTTAAATCAGGTCAATCTTTTTCCATTTGTGTTGCTGGGATTTTGCCAGTGCCTTCAGTATAAAGACATATGAACCTTTACAGTTTGTCAATGTCTGTCTTGCTGGGAAGCCCCAAATTTGGCACAGGACTCCAGATAAAATCTCCTAAGTGCCAAACACAGGGAAATAATCTTTTCCCTGGACCTGCTTGTTTTGCTGTCACTAACAAAGCACACCATGCCCTTAGTTGTCCTCATTGCTGGAAGGGTGCATTGCTGAGATGTTTAGTTTGCCCAGGTCTTTTTTGGCAGAGCTGCTCTCTCTCCAGTCTCTAACCTGTCCCAGGACTTGGCATTTGCCTTCATGAGGTTTCTCCAGCCTGTTGAGGTCCCTCAGAATGGCAGCCCTGGAATGGCTTAGAATGGCTGGTGACAATTTGACCCTTATCAAGGGTGTGTTCCTTCTCACATCCAGTCAGTGAAGAGGTTACACAGCACAGGCCCCAGAACTGACTCTGAGGAACACTACTAGTAACTGGTCCAACCACTCCCCTTGGCCTTCCAAGTTTCTGATCACAACTCTCTGAGCCTGGTGGCTAGTAAGTTTTCCACTCCCATTGCAGGTCACCTATTCAAACCATGTCCCTGCAGTTTGGCTACATGGAGATGATGATGGAAGACTGTCAGAAGCCTTGCTAAAATCAAAATAAGCAACATCCACTCCAAGATGTTCCAGCTTCTTCCTCCAATGTGTTTTAGAATCCTGAATGTTCAATGTTCTTACAGTATATAGACTGGTGACTCAGGTTCTTCCTCTTCTGTGGGTGAGAGGGCACATATGGTACCAAACTCCTATAGGTGCCACAGATAATCATCCTCACTGGGCTCAACTCTGCGACCTGATGGCAGGAGCCCATCCCCTAGTGCTGTTTGTTGTTCTTTTGGTGCCTCGGGCAGGAAAGCAAGATTTAAAGCTTTTCTGTATTTTCCTTTTCCTGCTGTTTTAATTCTTCTGTATTTGAAAGGTCAGGTACTGGTGAACTCTCCCCTTTTTTCAACACAACTACACATCAGCAGTAGAGACTGTAAGTTGGCCAGAAAGGCAAGACTTAGCCATTTATTTGGCTAATAATTTTGTTTTGCTAGTTTTATTAATTGTCCAACACCTCCTTCCTTACCTTAGTCATAGGACAGCTGTATTCTCTCATAAGTGTGAGGTGGGGGAAAGGCACCCCACATTACCTACAGCTCAAAAGACAGTTTTGTAGTGAGGCAGGTATGCCAGGGGCAGCTCACAGTTGGTAGGCACACTGATCAGATCCATCAGATCAGGAAAAACTGAGAACTTCTAAAATGATAAAACTTACTAACAACTTGGGAAGTCCCATTCCATGAGCAAAATACGTTTATCTGTCCTTTTCCTCCTTTTTAGTGATATAATTAAGACTAGAACATCTCTATTTCTAAACACACTGTACCCACATGCTACACAATGCACTGGGTTCCCCTCTGACAGTCCAGAGAGAACTTCATGAGCCACAAGCTGATTACACTGCATACCTTTCAGAAGTACTAGGCACAACTGTAGGGTTGATACAAGAAACTATTGAAAACCAGACAAAACAGTGGCTGATTGTTATATTTGCTTTAAATTGAAGCAAACAATTTGATAGTATATATGTTTCTGTTTTTCATTTCTGTTTGTAGCATGCTTCTTTTAAATTACCTGGGCAAAACTGGCAGAGACACTCCTTTAATGGCAGCTGCAATTTTCTCTGCGGGTTGGAATGTTTTTGAATCTGTAGAGTCTCTGGAGAAGCCACTAAACTGGCTTCTTTTCAACTATTACTTGACTACTTGTCTACAATCCTCTATCAGCAGGTGAGTTGCCTTCTGAACTCTTTAGCAAGGTGGAAGGATGTTAGCATGAGATCTACAGCAGGTATAATAATATTGGCAAAATTAATGCTGTAACAACACTTCACATAGCTGTTCTGTGTGCATCCCTCTGTTAGTTTTTAAATCAAAAATGATCTTTGCAAGGAAGATTGTCATCTGTGCATGTGACTTTGTTTTTCAAGGGGCACAGCATATGACCAATGTACTTTTATATTTATGAAGTGAATGGATTTTAAAGTTTTGTAGACATGCACATATTGACTTTGAGTATATATGTATATTTACTAATTCTTTTAAGTTAGCACTGACTGCAGAAGCATGAAAAAGACTAGTTCATCCTTTGCTTCAGAAAGCTAGACTGTATTTTGTATTCCCAAATATTTAGTTCTCTTATCTTTGGCATCTTTATCATGGTTTATGTAGATTTTTACTATGTTGCTGGATGTGTTTACATGTGAATGAAAAATTCTTCTGCTCCTGGATTGCAGACAGATATTCTAATATGACAGAAAATTAAAATCAAGCATGTTCTTGTTAGGGAATTGTTTCTATAAATGTTTCTGTGAAGCAGAGGACTCCTACATCTGTTGATGTAACAAAACCAAGCCTTCCCTTTCTTCTCTCTTTGTTTTAGGCATCGACAAATGTTGGAGGACTTGTTTGATATGGATCTCGTGATGAAGGTATGTGAAAATGTTACTTTTGCTTTAACTGGAGGCTGCTTTTCAGAAGCTGACATAGTCCCCTACTTGAATTCTGTACTTCAGGCTAGAACTGTTAGAGAATTTGATAAGCAATTCACTTCAGTCATGTTTGGCTACCCTACAATCGATGACTACTACGAAGACGCCAGCCCGTGTCGCAAGCTGAAGTCAGTAGGAATTCCAGTGCTGTGTCTAAACTCTGTGGATGATGTTTTCTCACCAGGTCATGGTAAGTTATGGTTTTTTTTTTAAATATATTTATCTGTATATGCAACCATTCAGACAAACTACATAGGACTGAGCTTATTCTCAGGCCTGTGTGTGGAGATGTATTTAAATGTTGCCTGTACCTGGGATGGGTCAGTCCTGCAGTTTGCTTCCAGTGTAAGACCCAGGAAAACCAGCTGATGGAGAGACATGATTATACTGAATGCAGAAGCACAGGGGGTGACAGTCACTAGCTGTTAGTAGACTCTTCAGAGCCAAAAGGAAGAAACATGCACATTCAGAGTGTGAATTATCTCACTGTAAGAAAGAGATCAGAGCTGCTGCCCTCTCAGAAGCACTCATTGCTGTTCACAGAGTACAAAGAGAGCCTATAATGAGAAGCTCTGATTCAGATGTCTCCTGTTTTCAAGCTGATTAAGAGTTCAATGGAAGTGAAAACAGATATTGCCATTTTCCAATCCAGTCCCTGCAAAGCATGTCTGGAAGTTGTTTATGTTTCAGGTGACTTAAAATACTCAGCTGATCTCAGTGCCATGTCCAGTGTCTGATTGTACAGTCTTAGAGCCATAGAATCCTAGAATCACTCTGCTTGGAAAGCACCTCTAGGGTCATCAAGTCCAACCATCATCCCAACATTGCCCTAACCACTAGACCACAGCCTCAAGTGCTGCATCTACTCATTTTGCGAACACCTCCAGGGATGGTGACTCCAGCATCTCCCTGGGCAGCCTGTTCCAGTGCCTCACCACTCTCTCAGGGAAGAAATTCTTCCTAATATCCAATCAAAACCTCCCCTGGCACAGCTTGAGGCCATTTCCTCTCATCCTATCATCAGTAATTTGGGAGAAGAGACCAACACCAGCCTCACTACAACCTCCTTTCAGGTAGTTGTAGAGAGCAATGAAGTCACCTTGCAGTCTCCTCCAGACTAAACAGCCCCAGTTTCCTCAGCTGGGCTCCATAAGGGATGTTCTCCAGCCCTCTCAGCAGCCTCATTGCCTTTCTCTGGCCCCCTTCAGCACCTCCATGTCCTTCTTACCCTGTGGTGCCCAGCACTGGACACTGCTCAAGGTGTGGTCTCACCAGTGCCAAGCCCAGGAGCACCATCACCTCCCTGCTCCTGGTCACACCGTTTCTGATCCAGGCCAGGATGCTGTTGGCTAGTGAAGAGGTGTGTTCAGGCCAGTACAGAGCTGATCCTGAATCCATTAGGATCGATGGAGTTCTCTGATCCTTGAAGATCAACTCTGTCTATCCTCATGCACTCCACCCCATAGCCTTGCATGTAAGCCTGTGCATCAGCCCTCTCTGTGATGAGGAGAGAGCAGCAGAATGGCCATGGCAGGGTGACCCCTTGGCTGAAGCAGGAACTGGGGACTCGGGCTTGAATCTCATCCCCACTTCCCTCTTGTGACTCTGTTTAACAGGGCCCATGTGCTACTAGGGGGGAGAGGAGCAGATGGCTTGGTACAGATAAGTGGGAACATTCCCATGCAGTTGGCAGAAGCTGACATGAATTGTAGCCAGAGTCTTTGTAAACAGCAACATGTTCATCCACAGAATCCAAGGGAGCCACATCAGAGATTACTAGGCTGATTAACTGGGACAAGACTCCAGATGAGTGCTTGCTGAGTCCAAAGTCTGGAAATGATAACATGTGTTGGATTGCAAGAAACAACACATTGTTTTCTGCATCTCTTGTTTTCAGCCTGTACTACTCCCCAGTCGAAGCTGGCAGGCCCTAGGCTTTTATTTCATTGATTTCTTTTTAGTCTTGCTTCAGTATTGCTTTAAAAGGCCCAGATACTGCATATAGTATTCTCAGTTTTCCAGCTGAACAGAGAAAAAGTCAAGGACTTCTTGCAGAGACAGTGAGAAGCACAGTTACTTCCACCCAGCAGGGAATCAGAATCACATACTAAATGCTGGAATCTATAAACTGCTTAGATACTTGCAACTCTGAAAGGAGGAAGAGAGTGGAAGAAATAAATAGTAAAAAAATCTCACATACTCTGCAAGAGAATCCCCATTGCTCTCTGGAGCTTGGTCTGTGCTCCATCCAGGGCACAATCAAGTCCCTTGTGTTAAGAGTAGGAACCTTGTAGCACAAGGTCAATAAAAGACACTCACCCTGCTGTGGATCTGGTTGGTTCAGCACCCTTGCTGAGGCCCTGGGGTGGAACAGACCATGTCGTTCGGGCACGAGGAGCGAGGCCCTCTGAGGCACAGCCAGCTCCCCTGCCTCTGCAGGTCCTGTGCTTCTGACCTGATCAGCTTCCAGTCGTGCCTCTGTTCTCCACAGTCACTGTGTTCAGGATCTGAGGTGATGTACTCTGGCTGGGGGTCCTTCTTTGGCTGAGGAACTCCATCTAGTTGCTGAAAATTAAAGCAAATTGGGGTCTGAGGCACAAAGCAATGAGCCTGCCAGCATCCAACTGGAAGTCAGGAACTCGGGTACAAAGCAGGCAGGGATAATGACTGTTCAAGGATAGTAACCTTTGAAATAGCAGATGTGTAAAGGGGTAAAGGAAAGCAGACTCCTAGAAATGTGTCTCTGCAGAAAGTTCAGTCAGAAAGGGATTTGGACCACTGAACCCCCCAAAAAGAACTTGATTAAAAATCTCCAAAAATACTTTAAAATAAATGAAGCAGCAGCAGAAATCTTTCAGATGACTTGCTGCTTTATTTTGTAGTGCCAAGGCATTTTTACTTCAGCAGCACAAAATCAGATTTATTCTCTTGTGAAAGCATAACCTTTTTTAGACAATACAGTGAAATGGCCTGCTAGTCCCTTCTGTCTGCACAAAGCATGTCTTCCTTAGCTGTTGTGTTTTTTTTTTTGCCAATCCTGAATAATCAAAAAATCTGTACAATCTTAATTTTTTTTTCTCTCCCATGTAGTTTATTATTTGAAAACAGGAACTATGAAAGGCATTCTTTACTGAAATGCATTGAGATTTCTGCTTCTACAGGGGTATATTTAGCATCCTTAAAACTGCAGAGTAATTTACTTCATTTTTATGTCAAGCATGCAAACACTACAGCACCATAAAGCTCCACTGTTGTGTTAACTAGTTCATATCACAATAGGATCATCCCATCACACTGAAATGCCACTTTTAAAGTAATTTGCTTTCTCTGTTGTCAGTCTGCACTAAGGGACTTGACTTTCACAAAGGGGACTGCCCGAGTGGTAGCATTAAGTCACACATCCAAGCATATCCAAAATAAGGTGCACTGAAGTCTCCCTTGCTGCACGTTTCAAGACCAGTGCCTGTCTCAGGTGTGGCTCACTGACAACTTTCAGCTGTCACTGAAAGGGCCACCTCATCCCAGTCCTCCTCTGGCTGTGCCTGCCACCATTCAGGTACTGGTGTTCACATGTGGAACGAGAGTGAGGAGCTGACCCAGCTGAAATCTAACTCAGCAAAAGAAAAATCTTGTACTATCTGGTCTAATGATCTAAATTCTGAATCAACTCATTTTCTAGCAGTCATTACTCAGCAGAGAGCCACTAACCTGGGTGACACAGAACAGCTTTCTGTGTACCTCGAGTATTTGGGTGATGAGATCCTCAGGGCAAGAAACACCCCCCAGTGTGTGTGATGGTGTGGTGTGAATGTGCAGGTGTATGTGTGTGGCAGCTCAGGTATGATGATAGGATGATATTTAATATTAGCTGATAGAATATCTTACAGACAAAATCTTACCGTGATTTTAAAGGTTTTGTGTTTGGAGTCTCCCACAGAAAGAATGGGATGCATAATTAAGGTCCCAGTTCCTCAGTTTTTCCAAAGCTGATTATTGCAACATGGGTTAAAAACTAGAGGCTTTGTTGTCCTTTCACTGAGACCATTTATGCCAAAGTGTAAGTGTGCATTAACACGGGTGCTGTTCCTTCTGTGGGGCTGAAAGGTGCAGCCCAGTGATTTCTGAAGCTTTTCCAGCAGGCAGAAAAAGCACACAGCCAAGGTGAGTTAATGCAGGGGGAGATGGCTTTTAACACAGCTGTGCTTCTACGTCCTGTGGTTCATTTAAGCACACACACATTAATGCTGTGCGTATTTACTCAGTTATAACAGGAAAAGCATTTAAGAGAAATTATTCAGTGGCTGGTATTTCATCGAAGGATAAAGACTTAAAACTTTTTTTTCCTCCCCCTTTTAGCTATACCAGTAGAAATTGCCAAACAAAATGCAAACATTGCTCTGGTTCTGACGTCCTGTGGAGGCCATATTGGGTTTCTGGAGGGGATATGGCCACGGAAGTGCACTTACATGGACAGAGTCTTCAAGCAGTTCGTGCAGGCTGTGTTTGAGCACGGACATAAAATCTTTAGCATGTAGCTTTGGACCCCTCTGACAGCACAGTGGCACATCCTGACAAGGGCAGTTGAGCTTAATGCACAGATTTTAACTCCTGTAAGCCAGCAGATGGATAAAGTCCATTACTACATGCAAAAATATTTTTTGCCTAAGATTTTGTAGCAACAAACTAAATACTATGTTGTCACTTTTATATTTATTTTTAATATGCCTTACTGAGAATGACCTTAATGAAACAGCATTCTACATACATCAAGCTGCACTTAACCAAAACCATCAAGTAAACAACTTATGATTCCTCAAAATCTTAAACTGGTACATACTTAGGATACTTAATTTAGATGGCTTTTAATATTGGAATGGCAGCACTCAAATTAGCATCTTTTATCCTGTCACCCAGCAAGTACAAGCTGGACCATTCCTTAGGGCACTGATGGTGAAAATCTTAAAATATGGAAACAAAAGGAGGAGGAAACACAAAGAAGCACTGGTTTGTCAAATAAGTCAAAATGTCAGCATGTTTTTTTCATAGCATTAGACTGATATCTGCTTGTGTTGTCCTACCCTGGCATTATGCAGATTTAGGGCTACTTACTGTTGTTTTTTTTTTAAACTATGTTGATGCCATACTTGTCTTACATGATTGTTTTTTAAACAGCTAATTTATAGTGTTTACATATAACCAAAAGATTTATTTAAAACAGTACTGTAATAACTGATGTAATTAAAAGACTTCTTGCATTTCAAAGTTCATGTAAAGCTGGGTGTTGTCATCTATGTAATAGATACTTCATATAACTGGTAAACTTGATGATTCTGTCACGTTTCTATTACCCTGCAAGAACACTTCAGTTTTATAGAAAAAAACATTAGAACATCAGGAAACTATGATATCATCTGCTTCAAATTAAAATATATATATATATTCGAACCCTTTGTCTCTATTGTTCAGATAATTTGGGCCCAGCCACAAAAGATAAGTCAGTAAAGATGCCTTTGCACTTAGATATTTTTTTTTATCTTTTGAGCAGGGTCACTACGAGAAGAAAACGGGGATAAAAAAAGCAAGTTGGGTCTTTTGTCTGGAGCAGTACGTGAACAGCCCTTTGGCAGGGCACGTCTCCTAGTAACAGCACAGGGAGAACAAAAATACTTTTTGCCTTTAGAAAAAGAAATTGGGACATGCTGCACACAAGCTAGTTTTGTAGAGGTGCAAGGTTAAAGTAAAAAAAAATTAGAAACTGCTTTTGAGTTTTGGCTTTTCAGACAAGCATTGGCCCTTGCCCAAATAACAGACTTATTTTTTTCTCTAATAAGAAAAATGACAAAAGTGACTTGTAAAAGTGAAATGAAATTTTGTGCATGTCACTATAATATATGAAATCAGCATATTAGTATGATGCCTTATTTACCCATAAATTCACTCCCAGTTTTTATGTTCATACAAAACTGATGAGCAATAAACAGTGTATTGAGCATTATATTTGTAAAATTGTTTGGGTACAGTACTGTTGAAAACTCAGCATCAAGTATTAATAAAAATAAAACCACTTACATTAAACCCACACCTTGCTGTTTGACTCAAAGTAACATGATTAATGGCAGGATTTCTGTGTTTGCACTGTCTTCTTTCATCTGGGTCCAGTCCCATACACACACCCCCATGAGACACCTCTCTGTAAAACTACCTCTAGGAGCTGCCATTCCCAGTGGAGATCTAGTTGTCAGCTGTTTCAGCCCTTCAAGTCAACAGAATGGACCAGCTTGCTTATCTCAGCAGCTCTCAAATGTTTCAGAGAACAGCCCCTTTCTCTTTTTCTGTACTTGTCTGGGCCCCTCTGCACCACTCACATACGTAGGTATCCACTCTGGCCTGGCCCCAGATCTCTGCAAACCAGCTGCCAGCCTTCTCTCCAGATGCAGTTATCTCCAGTCCTCCCTATCCCTGCTCCCCTCATCCCCTGAAAAAAAATCTCACATTCTACATGCCAGCACACTGGACAAGTCCCAGCCCAGTTTTTTTCCTGCCTCCCTGTGAAAAGAAAAACACTAAACCAAACCAATTCTAATTCTCCACCCTCATTTTCAACATGGGCTCCTTGCTTTCTTAGCCAGATCCCCTGTAAAGCTCTTTAACTGCAGGCAGTCAGCTCTTTAAGTCCCACCAGCCCCTCTTCTCCCACGTGCCACCTACACAGGAATTTCCTCAGGGATCTGCCTCTTTCACCACCAGCTTCTGTAGCTACCTGGCTCACTCCACTGACTTGGACCTGCCAGGAGGGCTCCTCCCTGCATGTGATGCTCAGCAGCAAGCAGCCCGTGCTCTGCCCATGCCACTTCAGCTCAGTGCCCCACTGCCCTCAAACACACCCAACAGAACGTTTGTCCCCTGAGTCACTGAGCTGCCTTCATGCACAGGCACCCTTCAGCCCCTGCAGTGGTGGTGGTTCTCAACCCAGGACACCAGCTGGTCAAAAAAAGTCTTGGATAGCTCAAGTCAGAAAGAGGAAGCCAGAAAAAAAAGCCCAAGAGAATCTCCCTGGGGGCTTACCACACACTCCACAGGGTCACTGCACCTCCTGAAGCTGTAGCCCAAGAGGGTGTGCTGCAGTTAGTGGGATGATGCATGTATCAGCTGAGTTGCTGCTCCTGTGAGAAAAGGTGTAACACCCACAGGCAAGGCATGTTTCACTTGGCTGAAGTCTAGATGCACTCCAGCAGTATTCCAGTAGTAGTAAACGAGGCTAAATTAGCACATAATCATTTTGGGGTTAAATCTGTCCTAGCCACATACTCCATTTATGTGACATCAGTTCCTCCTCTGCCAACAGGTCCCCTAGTTCTACAGCAAATCCGTGTCCAAGCACTGCTGCTCATATTCACCACAACTCCTGAAGAGAGTAAATTTCTGTAAAGTTTTTGTTATTTCAGCAAAGTTTGCTTAAAGAAACTTGCTAGCAAGTTCACATTGGCATCAGTGCTTCAAAATGCTGCCACCTTCTGTGGAAACCTGGATATTTACTCACATTCTTCTATCCCACGAATTGAGTTTTTCCAGGTTGGGGAATTTGAGGCTTTATAAGCATGCCTGCCTCTTTAGTACTTCCCTGATGCACAGTAAATCACTAGTCCATGGAAGGATGTGAGAATATCAAACATTACTTGCCTCATGTTCCTAAGAAAGAGGGATGGGGAAAACATCATGCTAAATTTACCAAGTTAACAATAACATAAATGGTTTTATCATCCTCCTGGAAATTTACAGGCAACCCAGTGATTAAAGTACCCTCCATCTGCCAAGTATTCCTCAGGTTACTGCAGGCCAGCAGAAGACCACGTGTTGCTGCCTTCACTGTGAAGTTACAGCAGAATATCACACACCAAAAGGAGCTGCTATAGGGAGAGAGAAATAACATTTCCTCCTATCAACTTTCTCAAAAACTGCAGCTGCTGGGAATCTCCATTTGTCTAGGGCAAACTGTGCTTCAATTTAGTGTCCAGGAAAGAGGACTGAACTGTAAGTTAACTAACTTAATTTACTCCATGAAGGCAGTTAATAAAGAGACAAAACACCCCTTAGACACAGAACACATATCTCCAGGTGATTTGATCTCTATATAAAATGTTAATGTTATTCAACATCTTGCTGAATTTTAATTTAAATCATTTTCAGGCAACAAGGCCACAATACAAGGTTAGAGGAGGTACAGATCCATTACCCAGTGTAGCAAGGACTGAAATATCTCAATCAAAACCAATCAAACACATGGTTATGCTATAAATGAACTGTGAAATGGCACAGAACACCACTTTTAAGACAGCTAACTGAATTTGGGAAGGTAAACCTCACCAAACTCAAGAAGGCAGTCCACTGAGTGAACTCATTGTTCTGGAGAAATGGGTGCTGCACAGGACCAGGACATGACCAGGACAAGAAGCCTCTCTAGTCTCCAAGACACAAACAAGAGTCCATCTCACATTTATGCTCCAGAAACACACACTGGCACAATGCTGTACCTCAATTATGTCCACAAGCTGCTGTTTGTGCACCTAAAGCAAAGCTGATGAGCAAGAAATCCCCAGAAACCCCAAAACGTATCTTTGTATCCTTAGAGAAATTTCCAAAGGTGTTGTTCGAGTGGAGATCACTCCAGAACAGCACCAAACTGTACTGAGGGATTTCCAAACATATTTGTGAGACTTAGCTCGCAACACCTACGTGCCACGAGCGCACTCTGCTTGCATTTAGCAACGGGCGCCAGTCATGAGGCGTCACTGACGCGCTGCGGGCCCTCCCGAGTCACTCTGTCACCGCTGGCCCCTCAGCACCCGGTGCCGCTTGCCCACTCGGCTTTGGCAGGCGAGAACCCACACGGCAGAGGACGCGGCTTAACG
>NW_008626456.1:0-19467 GCF_000691845.1 Merops nubicus
CCCCGCCCCGCCGGAAGGAAGACGCGAGCCACTGGAGAGGCTTTTTTCAAAATCAGTAAAACTTTATTCTATTTCCATTCTTTGCCATTAACAGAAAAAATTGGAGAAAGCAATGTCTGTTTTACAAAGATAACGCATCTCCCAGAGAAGAAAACCCTAAATTGAGAATAGAGGTAACATGAAAAAAACAAACAAACAAACAAACAAAAAAAAACCACAGTACTGCCCTCTATTCAAAGAAAGAAACTCCTGATCTTTTTGGTTAAAGTAATACTTAGACCAATCATTCAGTTTTCTTGCTGGATAAGGTGTGATTGGGGAAATGGAGGGAGGGGGACAGGGGGGAAAAAAAGCACACAGACATCAACTATTTCACCTTGATGAAAGTCTCAATACAGCTATGGAAAGCCTAAGTATTTATTCTTTTACAGTACACTGGGTGCCGGCTGCAAAAAAGAGAAGGAAAAAAAAAGTATTCACTTCAGGCACAACTTCTTTCTTTTTAAATTTAAATCAGTAAAAGAAACTGGGTTTAGAAGCTGCAGTGTTCTAAGCAGCAGCAGATTTGTGCATTGTTTTAAATATATTTAAATTACCACACTGATGGCACACCTCAGCCTTATGAAATTCTGCACTGCATGTGTTTCAGAATGCTACAAAATAAGTCTATCCTGGAAAAGAGACTTTCACTGAGCTTTAACAACTTTGCTGGCTAAAGGACTAAAGTTAAATGAAATATGAAAACACTGTAAATTTGGCCATCAGCTTAAGTTATCTGTTCATACACATTTTATATAATGTTGAACTCATTCCACCCTCATATGGTCCTCAAAATTTGAGCCGAATGAGCTGTTGTGAGCCTTCCGTTTCCACTTGGAAGGAGAGACATAATGCAACTGAGCACTAAGGCAGAGTAATACCTTGGCCAAAACAACAAAGATAAAGCATAGATATAACTGTAGTGCAGAATTCCGTAAGGTCTACCAGAGTACAGCTGTCTATAATGTTTACTCACATAGGCAATGTAGATTTGCAGTTACCAGTTGCGTTAAATGCACCATTCAAAACAAGCTTCTAAAATGTGATACTATAAGGCGCCACCTTAAGTTCTCCAGAATGCAACTGTGCATAATTTTAAAATGGTTTCATAAATTTATTTTAAACATAACATGAAAAGGTGTTAAAACCGGTGTAATAGCGTCTTAGAATTTGGAGGAAGGGATGAATAGGGAGATATTCAGTACCCTTCACCAGCCCCCACCACTCAGTCGTACATCAGGTATGGGTTTTATGGATCAGTCTATAACACCAGCTTGACGGATCTTTCTCTCTGCACCAAACCCCTACAAGGAAAACAAAACAAACTTTCAGATCCAGCATCGTACTTTAAAGCAAACCTGTTCTGTTCCAACCGCATATAGAATTAGCACATTTCTAATCAGCAGCGTTTGTCTTCACAACCAGAGCCGGTAACAAGACAGGTTCTTATGAGTTGGCTCTTTCTAGTCCAAGATACTTTGCAAATTCCAGACACTTTACTTCACTCCTTCTGCTTATCAGGTGGTGGCAGAACCTCATATGAAATCCAATTTTAAGTAAAGGGATTTCACCTACTGTTTCTGAGAAGAGGAGCAGGAGGTTTATAAAAGCAAAACCAAATCAAGATAGCTATTATGGGCTACAACACAAGCAACAATTTGTTGCTTCTGTACTGTACACTCTTCTGAAACTTCAGCATACATTATTTTTATGCAAAGTCAGAGGCATTACACCCTGTGTCAGTAATCTCATCTCACACAGCAGATGACTAGTTCAACTACGGAATGAAAGCAGACACCACGTTTCAAACAGTTCAGGCATTCAACAAAGGAATCAGTGCCAGGTTACCCAAGTTATAACACTAACTGCAGTTATTCTGCAGGCTAGCCTTTCATCTTGCGTACCTTTGAGTTATCCGGTCCTCTAGGCTGACGAAGAACTGTTAGACGAGGAGCATTGGCATCATCCAGATTAATGCTCTTCAGACGATTGACAAGTCTATCAGGACGTGGAGCAGCAACAGCCTTCGCGCCTTCACTGTAAGAGTCAAGCACACAGAGCCCCGGTGACTGCCCCGCACCCCGCGCGGTCCTTCGGCCCCTGAGCCGCAAGCGTCACCCGTCCTGCGCCCGAGCGGAGCCCCGGCGACACCCTCTGCATCTGCCTCCACACCACACCCAAACACAGGCCTCTGAAACAGCAGCAGCTCAGAACAGCCTTCTCAGAAGAGTGTTCTTTGGTGAGGGGAGGTGCTGCACCTACTCTCATGCACGTGTCAGTTGTGTTCCCTGCATTTCTGTTCCCTTCAACAGCAACAATAAAAGGCTCGTGAGTTGCCAGTATGTAATGACATAACATTAACATCTCTGAAGACAACGAGAGGAGAATTTTGAGAGGAAAAAATTAAATGTTAGCTTCCTCTTGCTGTAGAATTGCTCTCTCAAGCTTAGGCAATATTCAAATTGTGCAGTTTTCTTCAAAATGTGCAAGTAGCTCAACAGCAAAAAAACCATCTACCACACTTAACAAGTGACAGGCAAAAAGAGTGCCTAACAACAACAGTTTTCTACTTAAAAATGGAAGGTGCTGTTGAGGAAACAGGCAGAAACACCATATGGTAGTACACTGGCCAAAGAGGCCAGCAACTGCACATGAATACTATCAATCAGTTTTCTTATTATTCATTAATTTCTACCTAGCAGGGTGTACCCAAGTTCCTGCTACAGGGGCAGCTTCTTAAGAATAGATTAAAAAAAGAACCAACTATCTATAAAAAAGAACAGCTGAGAGTTCTGCTGCTGGACACCCTACACATGCTGGCCATTCTCAGAGGCTCTCACTGAAGCCAGCTGAAATTCAGAGCTTCCATGCTAGGAACAGCTAGCTCCCTTTAGAAGCAGAATGCACTCCTCTACTGCGATGCAGACAGCATGTCAGATTAAATCACTTTAATTCTAGATCCTCACCAGACACGCCACACGTTACAGGCACTGCATTTTCCTGTGCGTTGGTTCAGAATTACTGAGAACTCCACTTCATCCCCAGCCTGTAGCTCCACACCATCCTGAACTTCTTTGACATGGAAGAAGAGCTTTTTGCTGTCACCCACTTCATAGTTAATGAAACCAAACTGCAAACCAACACATCACAAGGTTATGTATTTCCTCTTGATCCAAACAGATGCAATGACTTATTCATTGTTGCAGTCTGACTACTAGAAAAAAAAAACCACAACTCTGAAGTATCTAATAGAAGTAGAAATGCAATTTCTACACTGAAGAGAATGTTCTGACTGGAAACAATACTTCTGGAAGTCTAAGCAGTCTTCTTGGGTTTGTAAAATCACATTTAAACCCCCAAAGTCTATAGAACAAGTTCTGAAAATTGCCTGGCAGTTGTATTAAAGTGAGAGAACTGCAGCTACATTTTGTTTTCAAGAACTCCACTGTACTCAGTTACAATTTACACCAATAGAAACCACTCCATATTTTGGTCTGTCACTGGTGTATGTCAGTTACTTGCATTTACCATTCTACTGATGTATAAAACACCAAAATTCACTTAGCCTCTCCACACAGGACCAGAGCTTAGTGCTGCATAGTAACTATAAAAATAGAAAGCATTCACAGTACTTGATTTTCTAATCATTCTGAGATGCAACTACGGCCAGGTCCCGATTTCAGCTGGAATAAAGCTAATTTTCTTCCTACTAGCTGATACAGTGCTGTGTTTTGGATTTAGGATGACAAGAACGTTGATAACACACTGATGTTTCAGTTGTTGTTGAGCAGTGTTTACACTAGGTCAGGGACTTTTCAGCTTCTCATACTGTCCTGTCAGTGAGCAGGCTGGGGGTGCACAAGGAGCTGGGAGGGGACACAGGCACCACCCGATGAAAGGGGTATTCCACAGCACATAAAATCATGCCCAGTATATAAACTGTTGGGAAAGCTGGCTGGGGGGGCCACTGCTTACAAACAGGCTGGGCATCTTTCAGCTGCTGGTGGGCAGTTGTTTTTCATTTGCATCAATTGTTTTTCTCGGGATTTATTTTATCTTTTTTAATTTTCCTTTTAATTACAATTTATTATTATTATTTCAATTAGTAAACTGTTCTTATCTCAACCCACAAGTTTTCTTAATTTTGCCCTTATGATTCTCTCCCTTAACCCCAAGGGAGGGAGTGAATGGGCAGCTGTGTGGTGCTTGGGCACATGACAGGCAATGATCAGTCTTTCCATTTCAGGTGGACTGCTCTAAAGAAGCTTTGTTTCGGAGCTGAGTATGTGCAGTTTTGTTTCTTTTCTTTTAAACACTTTTTTTAATGCTCTGTTCAGCAGAAGCTAGTTAGATCAATTTCTAGGACATGTCAAGAACAAGTCTTCAGAATCAACTGCAGCAGGAACTGTGGCCCAGTAGTGCTGATGTATAGGCACCTAACCAACTGGCCTAGAACCAGAGTACAAAGCAGTCTACTTGTGCACGAGCTTCCTGGATTCAAGCGCTGAAGTGGGTTCTCATCTGCCCTATGCCAACTTAAGCAGTTAATTCCTGTTAACATGCATCTTTTCTTCATAGCAGTGGTCACTCACCTGATCTTTCACGCATTCCACTGTGGCTCTGCGGAACGGTGTAATATTAACAGCCATTGTCTGCCCATTTTGACCAAGAACGCAGAGCTGAAACTTTACTGTCTCTCCCTTTTGCAGACAGTCACCTTTGTTTGCCATTCCAACAATTCCAAATGGATAGACCTCTCCTTTCATCTCACCTAGAGGAGGAAAAAGTACAAGACGGAACTGAGAGGTATCTTTTCCTATCTGAGGGCATTCAGGCTGTATTGCCACTACTTCTGCTGTCAGCTTGGCAGTATGAATATAGTCTATAGTGTGATTACGGTTCTCAACACCTCTATTCACAGTTTATTGAACTTGTACCCTTCCTATGCATTTGTGAAAGGAATGCTTATGATTTAAAGGTAACAAATCTCACCATCCTCCATGACTTCAATCATGCCCTGGTATTCAGTTTGTGTGGGATCTACGCTCCTCAAAGGACGAATTACTTTACCAGAGTAAACAGTTGGATCAGCTTCTTCAGTGATACCATTCACTGAAAAGAAACAGTAGAAGAACAGGATGTTCTAGTTACACTTTATTTAAAAAGAATGAGTGATTCAGATTAACTAGAAGCCAATGGTTTGCACTGCATGACACCTAAGGCAGCGCACACTATCACCCAGTAAAACTGGAACAGACTTAACACAGCACTAAGTAACGACAGTTTTGTAAGCAAGACCAGACTGACATTTCAAACATGGAAGTAGAAAAATTATTTTTCAAGAAACTAGAAGCCATGTAACTTTAAAAGCAAATCAAAGTATTTTACTTCTCTTCCCATGCCCTATTCATTTTAACCATGTAACAATCTTTTAAATATGCATTTTTTGGTCCCAAGCCTTTAATATACCCATCTGTGCTCCTCCTGCAATTTTCCTTCTACGAAATACAGCACAACTAGTGCAATTACCAATTTGGCTACTTCTGCCACTAGGTCTCTCCTTATAACCCTCCAACTAAAGAGGACAGAGTACAGTAAAGGTCCAAAGAGCTGTTGCTGTCTACAAGACTGTTGGTCTGCACTTGTCTGTTCTCTGAAAACACAGGCAACAACATTCAGGAAAAGAAAAACCACCACATTAAGTCTTATCCTCTTTGTCTAAGCTTCAACTGTAAACAGAGTATTAACAAACTTATCCATCAGCACTTGCCAAAAGCCTTGCGAGCAGAAAATACCAGGTGTGATCTTACCTGCATGTGTTTTGTTCACCTTTTCTGCACTAACTTTGTTTCCTTTGCCTTTTGACAAGCTGTATTCAACAGTGTCTCCAAGTTCCAAGCTGTCAATATCACCACAGTATTCACTACAGAAACAGAGTTAGGTACAATTTGCCTTTAGTTACATGTCAACAGTGATGCTCATCCAGCATTCACAGAAGTCGATCACAAACTACTCAAGTAGCTCAACACCTCCCATTTTCAAGAAATCCTTATTCAAGAAGGTGAAGCATTTCAAATATACAGTACAACTGTATTTCTTGGCCTAGGATTCACAGACACAGAACACCATGAGTACCAAGTAAGAGAGAAGCACGATCCAGTCCAGCAGAAATAATAAATGGATCCCGAGACACCTAACCATGCATGTATATGTATGTGTGTGTGCATGCTAAGTCAAGAGGATTTAAGAGTCAACCCTACGAAACAACACCCTCCAACAAAACAAATAAACCTCACACAAACAATACTAAAATTGTCATTCACCTGTAGTGGAAAAAGATCTCCTTGTCATGATTGGCTGTTTCAATAAATCCAAAGTTATCTTTCAGGGCTGCCACGTATCCCAAAAGCCTCTTAGAGCTGTAATTGCGTCCCAGCATTCTGACAGAAACAGCCGTTTGCAAACCAGTTCTCTTCACTTCACAAACACAGAACTCGACCTGTTGAAGAGCTGCATATCAGTACTAGAGAGGAAGAAAACCCTAAAACCCCCAAACAAACCAAAAACCACAACCACCACAAAACCCCTCCAGAAACAACTAATTTCAAAGTTGTCTAGCGCTAATCTAACAGCAGGCTCTCCAGGAAAGTAATTTTATAGTGACTGCTCTCCCAGAAACAGCTGTCAATTCATTGACATTTACTATGTTTCAAAGAATAGCAGTCACATCAGTGATATCTGCAAGGCAAACAAGCCTCTTGTACTCAGCCGATTTTCACCATTAAAGATGAGAAGCTTTCTGGTTGTGATCCGGCTCCTTTCACAACACATCACCAGTGGCACCCAGTGAGCATGTACCTAGCTTTGCTTACTTCTCACAGGTTCTTGAAAACACTTATCAGTGACTTCTTAGCATGGTTCCTGAACACTGCTCTTCCAGATCTCCCAGCAATTTCTCTCTTTCAGTTGTCTCTCAGGCTAATCTGCTCATAAGGGTATGTTCTCCCTTTTCAACAACCACCTCAACCTCTACTCTAATTTCCTCTTATTCACTAGCAGAGTCCAGTGTCTTACTGATAAGAATTCCCTGTTTAAAAAAGGGTCATTTACATAGTAAGACACTTTTTTTATATATATATATCACCATGTTTTAAGATATTTTTCTTAGTTATATAGAAGATTAAGATTAAGCCACTAAACCCTAGGACAGAAGAAAAAGGTAGCATTAAACAGATGCCTTGTCCTTCCTTTGTTCTGAGAGGGCAAACAAATCCAGCAATAAGGCAAAGCTCACATTCTCACGCAAGGCACAGAAAAATATTTCCCAATGGTATACTTAGTTATATTGCCTTATCTCCTATCTGGGGATTAGTAGATCCTTCCACATCCTTGGCCTGGTAAGGAATGGTCAGTTTTACTCCACAGTCATCATAAACAATTATTCCATCCTCAGCTTCCTAAAAACAAGACAGAATTCAGCAATCAGTCTCTTACTTGTAAGCAAACAAGTTTACTACACCCAATTCAAGAACTGCTCATTTGAGCCACAGCAGTTTTACAGTAACTTCTCAGGAACTGGTGAAAACGACAGCAAATGAATCAACGCTGAGTAAAAAGCTTTAAATGATATTAGATATTTTTTTAAAAGGGAAGAAAGTATTACCACCATTTCCAGCAAGTACTAATCAGAACTTTAAGTATATTGGCATTAAAACGCAGAAGGGCAGCATTACCTTCTCTTTGCCTTTATTTGGGCTAGCAGCTTTGGCTGGCGTGGCTTCTTTGTCTATAGTGCCCACAAAACGGTGATCTGATTGGGTGTGGAAAGAAACCGTGCCCTTAGGAAGCTTTTTAATCCTTATAGCATGATTTCTTTGGGCAGACAACATATCCTGCAAAACAAAAACAATCAGATCTTACACAGACTGCACATAATTCCTTTAAAAGCTAAGACTTCATAAAAGCATTAATCTCACTTACAGGAACGACAGTAAACTCTACTTCATCAGAAATATGGAGTTGATTTCCATCCATAATTTCACTGAAGTGAAAAAACATGCGAGCGTCCCGGTCCACACACTTAATGAAGCCAAAGCCATCTCTCATTGCTGCAATCACACCCTGAGAATAGTCAAATGGACAATGACAGTTTTACTATTAGCATGCAACATCTGCCTTCAGGTACTCCACACCTGTCTGTGGAGTATATAATAATCTCAACACAAGGCCTGAATCCTATGAAAACACTCACTGGATTACGCAATATGATTCCCTGCAAGCTGCAGTGCTAATGCCTATGGTCAACCTGAAATGCAAACAAGTCATACTTACCTAGTTCCTCAATTTCTTATGAAGAGTGGAGAAGATGAATGTAAGCCATTAACAAGAAAGGTTACAGTTAAAGAACACGACATTACTACTACACAGAGAACAGTCTTGAAGTGGGTAACTCTACAAATACATGCATCATCTATACAAGTATAATACATAAATAAACACACAAAACATGCAAGAATCTATATATGCAGGAAATAAAACCAGTGGTCAGAGAAGTTTGAGAGAAAAACCATCATATTTTCCAGATACAAATGAAGAAATTAAAAAGTTTTCTTATAAAGCAGGTTATTAAAACAAGACTATCTCATCTATGAGGTTATATTATGGTAAGCATGCTACATAGTATTTTAGTGTCCTTCCTGGAAACCACTAGAAATGGAATGCTGAATGATAAACAGAATATATTGTGCCCCATCAGCTGTCAAAAGAAAAAAAAAAAAAAAAGCTCTACAAAGTTGCTGAAAGAGTTCATTACTCAAGTTAGGAAGAACTAGTACCACATCACACCAGAGTCATTGAGCAAAATGAATTAATGAACATATTCCGCTCAGCCCAGTTATTACAGAGCCTTTTTGCGTGTCTCAGGCAAGGCCCACAGGATCTGAATAGCAATGCAAAGACACTTTCCACCTTTCAGAACATTCTTCTCATATACAGCTTTCACAAGTTTAGGAGAATCAGCTAAACCTTCCAGAACCAGCCAATGCTTGTCATCTCATTGACAGCTCAATTAAGGCAGGAAAATACATCGAGCCAGAGTAGAAATATAAGAAATCTATAGGATAGAATACCAAAAACTGAGAGGCTTTCTGAAAGCAAAGGATCCCTTAATTCAAAGCATACTGATGTGATAACATTGTAATTGGACTCCAACTGAAAAGGAAGGCAAACTTACAGTCTAGCTGGAACAGAACCAACATTTCAAATTACATGATTGAAAGATATCCTTTTATACAGATTAGCACGTCCATGTTGGTCCCTGTAATCCACAGAGTTTTTTGTATGTGACAGAACAAAACTCTTAACCATTCTTCTGCTGGACCCCAACAGAAATTGGCCAAAACCCATGAAATCCAGAAGCTGCACACAGTGAAATGCCTTAAGAATCAAAGGGGATACTATCTGAATTAGAGTAGCAGCCCCAGGTTCCTTTGTTTTTCCTAAAGAATATCAGTAGTTAACCATTTAGATGGTACTACAGGTTTAAAAATTAACATGGTTACAAGACTGCATTATTTCTCTGTCTGCTATAACCAGTTAGCAATCCACAGTAATCAACTTTTTATTCTTTTAAAGGAAAGATGCCAGCATTAATTCTGAATTTTATACCATTTAAGCACTTTTTCTAAACTGTACATCTGTGGAGTGGATTTCCTAAAAGGCAATAGAAGACAGTAGTGATTTTTACATTAAGTTACATTTAAGACAAAACTCCTCTATTTTACTTTCACTTCCTCCACAAGATATAAAAGCTTTTAAAGATAAGATACTTGCCATTTCCCTAGTTTCATTAGTAAACTGGAAAGTATTGGGGAGAACCTCAATGTTGGTGGCTCGTTCCAGTTTGTCACGTCTGTCTGTTGAAATATTGAATCGAACGTGGTCACTTTCCAGCAAGGTCACCTTGGATTTTGTATCTTTGTCTCCAAATGGAAGTTCTTTAGGAATCACAAAGTCAACTTTGATGCGGCCAGGTAACGGATCACTCTAGCAGACAGAAAACCCAACAGAAAAAACAAGTTAATTCACTTACAAGACTCAGAAAAACTGCACACAGAGTAGCTGGCAAAAATAATGATGCTAACAGAAGTATGGATGATGCCCAATGTCTGATGGACTCAGACCACCATGCTTCATTTCTACTACTCTTAATTTGTAATTTACTGCCCACAGCCCAATGCAAGGTGTTTCCCGTTGTTCAGTTGTTTTTTTTTTTGTTTTATTGTGTTGTGTTTTGGTTTTGTTTTTTAAACATCACGCATGTATTGCCAAAGGAATTAAGACTCTATTTCAATAATTAGGTTTATAACCATACTTACATTTCTAAATGGCAGGATTTTTCTCATTAAGTGTTCAAAACAAAAAAAAACCCACCCCAAATCTTGCCAAAACAACAACAAAGGCTTGCTTAAAACCTTAAGGTAAGTGCTTATATACATTTTTTTCCCTCAAAGCCAAATATTAAAGGTCAAGTTATCTGTCAAAAAGCTCATTCATTGTTAATGAACACTGGAAACCACAGATGAGGCTTATTCCAGCAAATATTTTCTCCAGTTTTCCTTATGCTTTTGCTTTAAACATACATCTTACACTCACAAAATTCAAGTGGGAAGTATGTGAAACATTAAAGAAAACACATACTGCCCTAATTCTCATTCTTCATAACTTTCAGAAAAATTGCATACTGTGACTGCTACTAATAGTTGTTACAGGCTAAGTCCAAGCTCACTCCTTTACTCTGACATGGTGTTTATGCAGCAGACTGTTACAGGGAATGGGGAACCTGTTTAGTATTTGACTGGAATTCAATACAGCATACCACATAAACCTCAGTAAATACTGGAATTCACCTGGTTTTTACTGGGTACTTTTGGAATTACTTTGGTTACAGTTCCTTCAAAATGTTCAATGCTGATATCTTCAAAAATGACAGTTCCTTGAGGTAGCAGTCTAACGTCTGTTGCAACCTCTTTACCCTGAAAGCACAAAATCAGTCAAACACCCATACAGAAGCAATAAAGTAACAGACATTTTCCAACGAACCCCCTCCCCCCCTTCTTTTTACAAGGTAATTTAATACAACAGACAGCTATTCAGTTATGCCCTAGGATCTCGTCTTCATTTTTTACTGGATTTCATCTTACATTTCTGTCTTTGATTGTAAACTCCACATCATCACCAGGCTGTAAGGCTTCTAGGTCACCCTTAAATTCACTATAGTGAAAGAATATCTCCTTCACGACATCACCCCTCTCAATAAATCCAAAGGCTTCCTAAGAACAGAACAAAGTAATCAATAAATGGCCTAGTCTTTTAACATACCAAGACAAAATTTTACAGGTTCTATCAAGCAGAGTAAGAGATTATGACACACCAGTATAGCAGACTTAGGAGTGCACACAGCTAACAGACTACTACAAGAAATACATAAACTGAAACAAATGGGACTTCCTTTCTTAAGAAGAGTACTAATACCACTGATTGTCTGTTTAAACCATTTCACCCAGTTTACACCCAGACCCTCAAACTGTTAAAAGCTCTTAATGCCCTAAATATATTACTTAAAATGTAATTTTTCAGAACAGCATTTCATTTTCAAACAAAACTTTACAGCTAAAGCATCACTTACTTTCATGGCACAGACTACTCCTTGACAGCGGGCTTGTTTCTTTTTTAATAGCATAATGTTACGAGCACTTACAGCACCAGTACTGGAGTAGGGAAAAACAAGTAGAGCAAACTTGAAACAACTCAAAACTAGAGCAAAAATTAAGATTATATTTCATAACATTATTTCAGTTCTTGGAACAGGCATGAATTCTGCCTGACTACCAAAACAAATTATGAAGTCAGAAAAGCAATACCAACTTACTGTTTATTTGTATCAATTACAAAGTTTATTTTATCTCCTGTTTCCAGCTGTACATTTCCTTCAACATCCTCTGGGGTGTAAGTCAGGTAAAACACTTCCTGTAAATTAACGTTGACTAATATTACTCTATTGGCAAAATAGTTGTTTCAAAGAAAGATTAGCACAATTTTGTTTAATAACAATATCTAGCAAATAAATTTAGTGAGAAAATAAGAAATAATCAAACACTGCATGCAAAACCATTCTTTTTCCCACTGTGTCATTTTGATGAGTTTGTAACAAGTAACTTAAGTTGAAAAGTTTGTACATGGCCACCTTTAAAATGTCAATTTCTAAACTCTTAAATTTCGAGATAAGGATACATGAATGTTTAAAACTTAATGATGCTGGGTTATGTAAAGAGAAAAAACTATCTGGCTCTGTATAAAGTTCTCCATAGACATAAGCAAGCAAGCAAGCTGTCAAATTAACATTTCTGTTTGTAGTAATTACCAAAACATGCTTTTTTTGGGGGGGCCAAGAACTACAGTTCTTAGCAGTGTCAATCGTTCACATGACATTGCATTAATTCTTTTGCTCATAGACCACAGCGATGGATCAGCGAAGAGTTCCAAGTAAAATACATAAGCTTTACCCCATTACGTTCGTAGCATACACTCCCTGTTGGACTCTGACCCGGGGCAGCTGGAGATTTACTCTCTAAATTGTGAGGAACAGCGCACACAACCTACCAGTCAAAAAAGAAATCCATTGCTAGTCATTTCAGGAGCAGCATTGTTGAATACAAAATTAATCTCAGTATCCTCTACTATACACTCAGGGATACACTTCTAGTGTAACTCAAAAGGGAACGCCATGCTGCAAAGCTTCAATTTTACACAACACCTGACTCCAAGAACTCTTTGGAAATAAGCAAGAGCTCAAGCTGAACCTCTGAATTTTTACCAGAACAACAAAAATATATTTCAGTGTAACTGAATACTGCATGTAATTAATATGCCTGCTTGATGAATCTAGCCTTCTGTACTGGAGTAAAGGATGGAAATTATGCATGTATAGAAAACAGGCACTAACTTGTCCATTTATTCGTTCTTCAGGTAATATTTCTGGTTTTATCTTGACCAATTTAATAGCAATGGGTTTTCCAGTTCGGCGATCAGAAGATACTTCAAACTCAACATCGTCTACAAGACAAACATGATAACAACATCACAGATTTTTTTTTTGTCTGGGTTTGGTGTGTTCATTTTTTAAAAACACTGAACAGTTACATTTGATAATTCACTGCTTGTAGCCAAAAACAACAAAGTAAAACTCAGGTGCTTTTGTCACCAAGGAAGGACACTCTATTTACATATATTTCCCTTATTAGTCTGCTTATTCAATTCTGCTGCTAATGTAATGTAACACAGTTCAATTGTAATTGTTTGCCCCTCAGTAATTCCCTTCCCCTACCCTGCTGACTATACAGCAGACTTCACACTGAAGTTCACACGACACATGCCATTAAACAGTTTAGAAACTTCACTGCCACACTAATTAGCAGCATGAAGCTACAGCCTCCCCATTCTAAGAAACTGGCCATCTTCAAATGAATAAAAAAAAAAAAGCAAACAAAAACCCCAAACAAAACCCAAAACAACCCCACTAACAAACAGACAAAAAAAAAAAAAAACACAAAACAAAACCCCTAAGTACATGAAGTATGTTACAACATATAGCTGTACAACTGTATTAATACAAGCTGCATAGACTGAAAGTGCTGTAAAGGTCTCTCATCAGAACTGGTAGATTATTTAGTCAATCACGCCTTTAACCCACCAAAAGCAACAGCATGTATCTGCTCATACCATCAGATAGAAGGATTTTCTGTGGCAAGTGAAAGAGATTGGTTTTCACTCAGTCAAGAAGCTCTGAAAGTTGTTCAATTACCTCCTACTTTGAGCTCCTGTAAGTTGCCATTATACTGTGAGCAGTGGAAGAACAGTCTGGCTTGCCGTTCTGAACACTGAATGAATCCATAAGAGGTCAGCAGTTTTTCTATAACCCCAGTCTCGCGCAGCGCTGCCGAAGTACCATTGGGGTACCCATTGTGTCCATTGTTGTGGAGCAGGTTTGGATCAAAGCTCATCTGTTAAAAAGAAAGCCGGGGCGAGGGAAGAACCAAAAAAAAAAAATTAAAAAAAAATCACAACACCTCAAAGTTCGTTCCCTTCCTCCATGCCCACATAACAGAATAAAAACCAAAAAGAGCTCGTGGAAGGTCTTGTAATAAGCAAATTCTAACCAATTAGAGCAAGAACACCAAAACCGTCAAGCTTTTGTAAAACAATAAAATGTAGGCAGACAATATATTTATACAATAGGTCAGAAATAAAACATCAAAGTAAAGCTTTCTTAGACCAAAACAAACTTCTGACTTTCTCAAGTATTCTACCTCAAGATATTTCTACATTTACTACGTCACAACAGACTCTGAACCCAACTAAATTATTTGCTCTTCCAAATTACCCAGGAAATTAGGAAAATGCAACAGTTATGAAGCAACAGAAATTCACATCCCCACATGTTCACATGCAGAACATGACCCCCAGCAGAGACCCCTGGAGAGCTCTAGTCCATCCTCCTCCTCCAATAACCCTCCTGCCAACAGGACACAACAGCAGCCATGCCTTCCTCTAGCTGACTCTCCAAAACCTCTGATGGCAGAGGTTCCACCATCCTTCCGGGTTAACTGATGCAGTGCTATGCAACTCTCCTAGCAAAGATGTCCTTTCCTTACATCTAGCCTAAACTTCTCAAGGGAAAAAACAGGAGCTGCATCTTACCTATGTAGTTCACTATGTTTAAAGGACACGTTTTCTGAGAAAAATCTCTAACAAAAAAGCACTAAGCAATGACTATTTCCAGTCAGCATCAGTCTAATATATGAACCCTCATCTTTTGAGGAAGGCAACCCCAAGGGCACGCCACACACAAGAAGATGCCCCTGTGGGAAGGCAACAGCTGAAGTGTTCAAGTCATCCTACAGCTTGAAATACTCAATGAATTGGTTCTGCAAGTAGGGTGGCCAGGAGAAGGGAAAATGATATATATTGTTCTCTCAGGAGAATAACAGGTAGGACCTTATTAACCCATTATGAAAGCTTAAATGAGTGTGACAAATGCTTTTATAGAGTCACTTATAAAATGGCCACTTCACACCTCTGATACAACAAGTATATAAACACACCTACACCCCAGCCACAGGCATTAAGTAGTAGACTAGAGGTAATACTACTAAAGGTACATCACATACAGAAAATGACAGAAAATTTTCTTAAAAATTAAGTTCAGAATAGCATATCTTAGGGTTAGAATACCACACTGCTGTCATTACTTCCTCAAATACCTCCATTTAAACATTTTTTTAAAGAACTAGCATAGCATGAAGAACTTGTCGTGACTTATTTAAAGCCTGACAACTTAAGTTCAAACAAAGATACACTCAGAGTGGCACTAACATTTGCTGTAGAAAGACACATGATAATATAGCAGTCTTTCCAGCCACTTGTCATATTCCTTCCTACACCTGTTCAAACGTAATGTTGTAACAGAGTGTAACAAAAAAGAAATCAAACACAATGTCCATTTATATGTATCACCAGGACTATGGTCACAAAACTCTCCTTTAAGAAACTTGTACTAATACACTACAACGTATTAATGTACATACAAGATTTCTTGGACCTACAATGTAACAGTTACATACTGGACCACAATGACCACCTAGTTGTGCTGTCCACCGCCAACAGTCCACTCACAACAGCTGACTTGTCAGCTGTTTACAAGACTAAGAACTATCAAAGCCACCGACACAAGTACTCAGAGGAAGAGCAAAATGCTGTGCAGTAAGATTTAAAGACAACTAAATGGCTTATTTGAAAAAAAGGCATCAGAACCACAACACTACCATTACTAGAAAAGAGAAAAATTAATAGCCAGCTCTCCAGGGTTTTAAATAGTTTTAAAGAGAACTATATTGCAGGTACTATTAATTTGTCATATGACTGCTAAACCAAGATAATAGCAAAGAACTGCTAAAATAAATAACAAAACTCACACCCTTATGTTGACAGCTTGTTTCATATTAAGTTTAGAACTACATACAGGTAACTATTCATATAACACATGCACCAACCTCGCAGTGATATTCAAATATTGCACTTTCAGTAGTATTGGCCGATTCTTCTGTTTCAGCACAATTTTCTAAGGATGAAGACTGCTATTATTACCAAAAACAAAAAGGAGGAAAGAACGAGATCGAGAAAAAAGATAACAAGAAAATGTGATCTATCAAGCTAATAGAGAATGCAAGTGCTGCTGCCCTGGGCAGTTTCAATACAGCACTGGAGAAAACAGACTACTAGCAGCGTTGGGACGTGCTCTTTTGAAGCTGTTGAGTAGGCACAAACTTCTTGTTTCAGATCAAGCCTTGTATCTTCAGTGTAAGTTTCCTCTTCTTTGGTCTCGAGTTGTTGTTACAATGTGGTATATTCTTTTCCTGATCTGAACTTGAAGCAGCAGTTTCAGGTGGTAAATTCTGTTCTGTTCCACTTCATACTGGAGAAAAGAAAAAGACATAACAAGTATCACTTCAAAAGAAACTGTACACTGGTCCCGGGTGTTCCTACAAACACACACATTTCCTCTACCTTAATAATGTAAGTTAGATCCATGGCAGGAAAGACTGTTTCACAGATAGATTTGGCATTCCCATTTTCATTTTTGTTGTCCGAAAAAACACCTCCGAGCCACTGATACGGTATTTTCAGTTTTAAAACTCTTTAGACATAGTTAAGCATTACAGGAAGGGTCTCAGTTTGTACAATTAGAACAGCAACTTTATTTTGATGAATAGCAGCATCATTTAATGCAAGTCTCCTATCAGTATGTTCACATGGGTGCCGTCTCATAACTTAATTAACAAGTGCTTGCACAGACCTTCAGAGTAGCACCGGGGTTAATGCGTGTGGAATTAGAACTTCCTGATAATTTTTGTTCCAAAAAGTAAGTCAAGGACTAGCAATACTTGAAACACCTTTAGCTTTGTACAAAAATGAACTTCTCAATTATACATACAGATGCTGTATACCCCTTCTACACAGATCACATGTACCTGGCATACCATGTATAATAATTGTGGAGCCATTCTCTGGACTTCTGAAAACAGTGTTTGCAAAGTGTCAATTACACATACAGAATATTTATGTAGATAACATAACAGAGAATCTGCTCTGCAACAGTAACTAGATAATAATTCCCTCCTCAAGTTTTGCACTATCACTTTGCAGTTCCATGAGAAAATGGTTTAGACAAACTACAACCTACCACATAAAACTGAAGCCTTATAGAAGTAGAAGCTTTTTTGAAAAGAAATAAAATGAAGCTTTGATTTGAGTTTGTTACTTATTCAGTAGATACAGGGAGAAAAAAAAAAAAAAAAAAAGATATTTTTGTGGACAAAAGCTGTTAAGATGCAAGACAGCTATGAAGCTACGGATAAACTAGCGTGTTATGCAGTATTCTAAAGATATGAAGCATCAGAGCACAACTCTTCCACAAGCTGTTCCACAAGCCCCACAACATAAGCAAAAATATAGACAAAGCCTATTACTTCCCTGTAGCAGGAAACTGAATTGCAGAATTTACACTGAGCTCTGAATTATCTTTAGTGAAAGAGCCAACTTCAGTGACTGAAGCAGGAACGCAGAGTCGTCACGGTGAAAATGTTGACTGCAGTCAGCCATTACAAATTGGAACATCCGAACCCCAAAATCACATGATGGCTATATGCAAACTCGTCAGCTAGTCTTCACAGAAGTTTGTATTTTAATGAGCTCTCCCTCCAGATGAAGCATCTTCCTTTAGTCACCCCTCTGAAAAAACTTTTTGCTTACATAAGTTTTCTTGTCAGACCATCACACATACAAGAATGAGACTAAGTAAGAAACTGGATGAGAGCAGTACAAACTAATATCTGGTATGAAAGGTTTGCAATGAAAGATTAGATTATAAATTAAAAACAATAAAAATGAGAAGACACAAAGCTATTACAAAAATATCAGGCTCACCAGACTTTTCACATACCTCCATATCAGATTCAGGCCACCGTTACCACAGTCTCTTTCAGGATAGTGTTAGTTTCTGCACAGCAATTCAGATCTCAAATAAGCACCCCCCCAATCAAGTTCAGGAGAAATCCATAAATCCATCAGGCACACCACAGGAATGGCACAGACCCACTTAAAATCCTTTTCCTCATGTACTTCTCTCTCATGTAATCAGACTAATATTATTAGAGCTCTACTTGTACCGTATTACATTTCTCATTTTTTTCTGGGCATAGAATAGACTACATTTTCATAGAATAATCAAAACATCTCTTTTGCCCCAAAATGACTGAAGCTAATATTTTCTGATAATGGAATAGGGCATAAGCTTTTCACTTAAAAGCCAGTTTAATTTGATAACAAGATTGGTTTACTACACTTAAGTTATTGAAAAAAAAAAAATAGGGTTGTCAAGCAAACGTAACTCAAGTTAAAAAAAAAAAAATCTCCTGTGCGTCTGTTTTAAATTCTTTGCTTTTTAATTCAGCTACTATAAATACTTCTCCAAATGATAAACACCCTAAGCAGCTGCCCAGCCCTCAAGTCACACTGGATTCTGCATTTGTGTATTTTCAGCTGAAAGGATTAATGCAAAGACAGGGAAGAGCTGTACAAGTCCTGTTCTTGAAGTCTTCCAGGTGCAGACTTTGCTAAATGACAGCAAGTCATATAAAGCTGTTCACAGCTAGAAACTATCTCTACACCCTTACAGCAAAACCTGCCAGATCACAAGCGTTTTGTTCCACCCCCTCCCAAGAAGTAAGTACAAGAACGTACATTTTACCAGATTTGAACATAGGCTTCTAGAAATAGAAATGTCATATACGGCCAAGATCAAATTTAATAAAGATAAATCTCTAAATTTTCAGTATGCATGCACAACACAGCGATTAGATATTGGAGACAAAGCTGTTCCATGAATATTGGAAAGCAGTACTGAACACTAGATCTTGAGCATCCTAACCAATATATGACAGCTACAAGATGTGCTACCATATTCACAGGATTAGTGCAGTCATTTTTACATAAAAAGCCCACATCTATGTGGGAAAAAAAAAAAAGTTAAAAGAACCCCCAAGGACATCTATAAAGGCATATATACAAACAGAAGCATTAAAAACAAACAAACAAACAAACCCAACATAAAAACAAAAACTCGTTTTCTTTTGACAAGTCTGGAGCTGGGGATGAGCCCTGGGGTTGTTATTAAGCCTGACAACAAAAAATTAGACCCACACCGATAGAGGCTTGTCGCAGGCCTTCAGAAGGGGCCTGGGCCCGGCGAGCTCCGGAGCCCGGCGCGGCCCTGTTCAATGCGCTGCAGCAAGATGGTGGCCGCGGAGCGGA
>NW_008626457.1:0-12122 GCF_000691845.1 Merops nubicus
GAGGGAGGTGATGATTTAGTTACAACAACATGAATAACAATTAAACAAAAAGAAAAAAAGGCAATCATTCTGATGTACAGCACTACAAGTGGATACAAGGAATACAGCAGGGAAATACTCTGTTGGATAGAACAACAACTGAGAAATTATCCAGAAGGAAGATCTAAAACTAGTGGTTGATAATTAGAAATTAATAGGTAAACAAGGACCAAGTTAAGGATGGGCTATAGATGCAGAAAAGTCATTTCATAGGATATCATATAGTGAGGTCATAGTCCTTTCTGGCATAACTGTGGTCTCCCACACAAAACAAAAATGTTTTCTGTCCTGGACAATTGATAGGAAAGCATACCATCTGGAAAAGCAAATAAATAAATGATCAGAAGGGAGTTAAATGGAAAAATAATGGGAGAGGCTAAGGCATGCTTGATATTTAAGAGTATGAAAATGGAAATCATAATTATGCACACAGCTGATAGACGAAAACAAGATACTTTTTAAAAGAAAAAGATTAAACTAAAAAAAAAACAGGATGAGACTGAAAGCAGGATGGAAGCTGAACAAGAAAGGACAATATTCATGTTAAGAACAACTAGCAGAATTATTGTCATAGGGGAATGATGAAACAAACGTGTGGGTGGTTTTGACAGTAAAAGTTCTGATTATGTCTGACTTCCTTTGACACAACAGAAAATATTTCCTGACCTGACACATGTCCAATAGTTCAGTTACACTGCACACACCTCCTACACCTCTGGCCTAAGCCACCATCAGGGTTGAAAACTTCACAGCTGGCAATCTACAATGATTTAGAACATATGTGGGCAGGGGCCCTGTCTTCCCTAAGGGTTTGCTCAGTGAGAGAAAAGCTAGGGGGAAAAAACAAAAAGGAAAGTCAGTAGCATCTGAAAACTTTGGCTCTCCTCTAGGGAGATTGTGCAGTTCAAATGACCAGGGTAGGGCTTGGAACTACAATTTATGTCTCCTAGCTTTGAAGAATTTGGTGCAACATTACATTGCAAAGGGTGTCTGGGAAATTCTCTGACTATCATGTGAGGTGTCAACATGTATGTAGAGGTGTTATGTAAAGTCTAGTACAACTATGGTAATCAGACGTATCAAGTGACAAGCTGCTCACAAAGTCTTGGAACCCGAGAGCACTGCACATGGGTGTGCACCTGGATTAAGAAGCAGACAGTCTTTGCACAGGGTCAGAGGAGGCAGCAATCAGCCTCCTCCAGCAGGTGCTGCCCAGAGAGCATTGGCCAGACCTTCTTGCAGAATCAGCTGTGGTGCATTGGCAAAGGTAACAAGCTAGGGGCAGCATGAGCATCCCACTGTGGCAAATGCTTTGTAAGTCATGGTGCATCAAGAAGACAAAATGACTCCTCATATATAGCTGACCCTTCTGGGAAACATAAAAAGCAGAGGTAGGAGGTGGTGTCGTTTGGCTGACACCAGCCTTTCTGGGGAAAGAATCAGCCTTTTCTTTCCACTTTTCAGTGGAAAGGGCCATGTCCGTGCCTACTAGATACTGCTGCTGCAGCTGTACAATCCTCTGGGACTCTGAGGCCAACAGAAGATTAGTATTATGACAGGTTTCAACAAAAGTGATGGCAACAGTAAGGTTTTTAGTCTGTGAGGAATGTTCAGTTTTGTACAGACACTGTGGCATTAACCTCGACATGTACAACTTGGTAGAGGACACTGCAGAGGTAGCAAGGCATTTCCTTTCTGCCTCTGCCTGAGGTCACTTCATAAGCCGTATTTCTTCCACGTCCTGATGTGTAGGGGCTTCAGACCACTGTGTATGAACCAGATGAGAACAGATCTTGTACCACCTCAGAAGGATAAAGGTCCACCAGAAAATAACCTCAAAATCATCCATAAATTGTACAAGCATTGCGTGAGCAACACATGATATTTCTACAGTTCTTCTTTCCTCCCAAAGGGTCCTAGAGCATTTTATTCCCTCATCTGACACTGAAATGCAGCCACCTCTGGGGTGGAAGCCAACAGCCATTCAGCGTCAGGGACGGTGCCATATTTAAGCAAGATAAATGCACAGAAGAAAGACCATCTGTTAGCATGCCAGTCAATTTGTAGATACAAGTAGATCCATAGCAAGTTGTGACAAACCCGTGTGCCAGAGCCCTCTCCAATATTTCTAGCAGAGTACAGGCAAGCATAAGGAAGTCATTTGTGTAGGCCCTAGTGGTGCTGTCAGCCTGCCTGGGAGGACTCTTTGCTCCCTGTGATATCACTGTTCCCTTCTAGGACAAGGGACTGAGCAGATACGATGTTATCAGTCAACGGCTCTCCTGTATAAAGGTAGGCATGACAACTTTTTTGCTCAGCTCTAATCAGTGGCTTTTGCCAAAATCTTGAGCCAGAGCTCCTCCAGAGGAGTGCCCAGAAACATTTGGCTCTAAAATCAAGCTAGGGGATCTCTAAGTGCCAAGTTGTAGAAACCTCATGGAGTCACTGTGGCCAAAACTGTGGAAAAGGAAATTTGCTCTGAATAGAGTCCTTATAGATCAAACATTCAGAGTAGACTAAACATCTTTGACAATGAGTCTAAGATTTCATGGCAAGGCAATTTTGCTCAGTAATTTCTTCAGATCTAAATGCTTCTAGTTCTCTAAGTTCATTTCTCACTAAATTATTTTCTCAGGACAGTTCGTTTGAACATAATAAGGCATCCAAGCCTCAACTACAGCAGGACCTCTGCAATACAAGTGCATGCGTTATAATACTTTATTTTCAGTCATGGAGATTTAATCAAATTCATTAAAATGATGGACTGCAATAGAGATTTTTCAATTATGCATGTTAAAATGGTTCTTATGCAATGACTTAGAAGTAGAGAGTAAAAAGCTGATAGTGTGTTTCAGCATACAATATGCTGTGAAGGATTAGCTAAACTATTGGGAAGCCCACACAGGTCTCTAGTACCTTCAGTGCTTGTGAGTCATTATGGTCTTGTTAGTTTCTCTGATAAATTCAGTAAACTGGGGTGCAGTATATCATGCAGCAACACCATATATCATTCCATTCTCTGATAGGAACATAAAACAACCATTGATTGCAAACAGGCTCTTTTAAAGATTCACTACACTGTTTGGCATTTCCAAAGGTTTTTATGTTGGCAAGCTATTATAATAACTCATATGGGATCAAAATGAAAATAACTTATTCCAAAGTATTCCACATGCTAATTAAGTAAACAAAAGTGCTCTTGTCCCTACCTCCCCCATCAAAAGCGAGTATGCTTATTCTCCAGAACATTATTTCACTTCAACTTCACTTTATGTATCATTCCAAACCCTCTCCCCCCACCTCCAGCATTCATATTCCTGTTCACTGACTCTTGCTACTGTCTGTCTTTTCATGTATCTAAAATATTAAAGTGAAGTAAGGTAATGAGTCACTTTTTATCTCTCCAAGGAGGAGAGAGGAAAATGACACATTGTGCACTTATCTTACTAAGAAAAGTACAGTATATGTGGAGGGTTTTTTTTTGTTTGTTTTATTTAATCTTTACTTTATCAAAACTGTATTGCACAAGTCATCTTCATTCTCTGGAAAAAAAAAAAAAAAAAAGAAGAGCAAAGGCAGGTGAAAGAAGTACTAACATGATATCAGTTACAACATTTTTGCACTTCAGTTCAGGACAGTGGGTACTTCAGTGCAGCTTGAAAATAGTCATGACAAAAAAACCCCAAAACTTATATATGTATAAATTAAAAAAAAAAAAAAAATCTTCCCCTTGATGTCCATATGTGTAAGTTCCATTAGTATTACTCATAATACTCTGCATAAACTAAGGAAAGAACAGACCTCTTGAATTTAATTGTGTCTTCAAATTTGAAGCCAGAACTACAGTCTGGCTAACGTACAGTCTATATTAACATGTTTATGGCTTACCTCTTTTTGTAGAAAGCAGGTGTCAATAACATCTTTACAGAGCACGAATGAGAGGTGATCCGTGAGCTGATATTTTGGGGTGCACATTCTGCAGAAAGCAGAGGAGGGAATGTCTGTTCCTCCGAGTCTCCCTCCCTGCAGAGCTGGGAGGCCTTTCAAAAGGGTTTCACTGTGAACTGGCCACTTGCTCAAGCAATGATGGTGCTTTGCACCTACAATGTTTTTGGAAAGGAAAGTGCATCTGGGGAGAGGACAAAGAGTGGAGTCCGGCAGGAACGAGGTGCTGGGACTAGGGTCAAGAAATTGCTCTCCCTAAGGAATTTTTAAAGGAATTCACCTGGGTGAAAATTGGTTTTGAGGTACAAATTGTTCACACCTCAACTTGTGGCTATAATCACTTGTGCCAGAGGAACAGTCAAAACCAGCTGCTCCATGTTGTCTCATTAGATCTGCCATTTTACACACAACGGCCAAAGACAAAACAGGCAGTTGCTTGGCAGAAGCCTGAGGCTGCTTGGCACCACAGCAGAAACATGCTTTTAGCTCCGGCTGTGGCCAACTCCAGGCACAGAGAGAAGGAGAGAGAGAGGAGGAGGAGGAGGAGGAGGAGGAGGAGGAGCAGGTGGCCCACAGGCAGTGTCAGGCTTCATTATTGTAACAAGATTTACAGCTTGTAGGTTAGCTTTCTAAGCAGGTAACCACACCTGCAATGCTAGAGAGGGACACACACCTTATCTGAATCTCTCCGGAGCTCTGAGAGGTATGAAGAGCCGTAAGCAAATAGGAAACATGTCGTATCCATGCTATTCTTGAGTCTGGCAGTGGGCTCCCATCTGTGGATGTTTTTGTGAAAACAGACAACTAGTGGGCCAGCCTTCCAGTGCTTTGTAGAACAGCAAAGGACTTTGAGTGCCATTATTGAAAAATTAGCTACAAGCACACCAAGCTCTAGCCCAGATACCTACCATGATTAAGTTCCATAGTGATGATGCATTTTCCTTTATTGTGACTTTTTCAAACTGCATTTCTCTAAAACAACCATTTTAAAGGAAGGAGGCATTTTAAGAGAAAGGTTCTACTATTTTATGAATTTTCTTTCTCTTGCAGTGTGTGTTATAAATGTACAGTATGCACAGTAAATAGGACTGGCTATGAATCTTCCATTTTAAGATGATACAGTACCAGCTTGCTGATACAGCAGAACTTCAGTAGTCTCTTATTTGTCTGTGTTGAAGAAGACAATATTAATCCCTTCAAAATAATATCTCATAGCTCCTATTGAAGATCCCTGTGGTGCCTCACAGAGAAGTCACAAAAATGCAAACCCTGCTAGAAGGATGAATTTCGTTCTTTAAAAGAAAGCGGAGTTTCAGGGGTTTTCTTTATTGCTTTGGCATCTTCTCTATTTTCCTGAAGCCGTTGTTAATGACCACAAGACCACTCACAATTTCTGGACATTTTGGACAGCATTCATCTGCACTAGAATGACATACACAAGTATTTGCATTTGAATATCTCAAAAGTATCTTCTCCCCCAAAGACTTTTACTTGGTTGTTGGGCTGCATTGTGGCAAATGTTGCAGCATCTCTGACACAGAAGAGTAGACTACTCTTTGCAGTAGAGCTGACACAGTCAGGACGGTGAGGCTGGATCCCAGCCAGTTCCACCAGGAACAGTATGCTTGGTTTAATCCCCTTGCCTACACAGGGAAGACAAATTCTCAAATGCACCCATTGCTTGCCCAGTTAGTTCACTTTTTCCAATGAAAATTTTATAAGTGTAGGGTACTTATCTGCATACTCAGCCTTCCTTAGTTACCCTAGGACACAAGAGATCCTGGTTCACAATACCCACCTAAGTCTTAACTTCAGAGCTGAAGCCTGGAGCACTTGCCAAGGCCTTCCTTCTGCAGGCTTCAGGAGCAGCACTTTGACTGAACTGAGATGAACAAAACATGCAAGTAAACATTTAAATCTCAGCTGTGATTTGGGAAAAATCTCTTGGAAAATCTCCACCAGAACTGGCTGGGCCAAATTACAGAAAGCCCACACTATATCCTGAAACTTCTGAGAAAAAAATACAGGTCTCTGAGTACTTTGCCAAATCACTGGTGGCTGTGCTTATGGAGGACATGTTTATACAAGAAATTATGAAAAGTGCACAATATTGTATGAAAGAAATAAGCCCTCAAGGGTGTAGCTCTTGTTGTGGGAGAGACGCTAAAAGATTCGTAGTTTGAAGCATATATCCTTAATTTTATGCTGTACCTTTGAATATGTTGAGGTTTTGAAAGTTCCTCATTCTCACACGAAAATTTATTCAAAACTTACCGTTCTTAAGATATTTATTTTTCTTTCCAGTGTTAGGCATAAAAAATAAAGGAAGAAAAACATTAAACACATTCTTGTCTAAACCAGAATCCTCACAGTGAAGGCAAATTTGGGACACTCCAAACAATGTAAAATATTAAGAAATGAATTGGGTTTCCCCTCTTGTTATTTTTGTTTTCCCCCCTCAAAATATAAAACTAACTTTCACTAATAACCTCACAGGATTTCAGGTTGAAACATTATTCTCCAAGCACCTCAGCAGCACTGAGTGAAAAACTACATACCCCTTACGGGTACAAAAAAGTAGCACCACTCTTTCAAAGAGCATGTAAGCCATACATTATGAACCCATATTCAAAAACGTGTGTTCTGTATGGAGAGAGAGGACGTATAGGAAGTAAATGCACTTTCAGGCTAGCGTAACACAACCTCCTTCTCTGCCATTCCCTTCTCCTGGCATCAGGGTAGACATAATTCTTCTCATGCATTATTGATAGGCCCAAAAGCCTGCCAAGCTAGCCTGCTTTTTTTGTGACAGACAAAGGAGGGTACATGGATGGCACCTCTCACTGCTCGGGGCTCTGCTTTCATTAAGAACATTTTCTGCCTGTTCTCCAAGGGCACCCTCTGTCAGAGAATGCCATGCAATAAAAAAAAATATGGCTTTGAAGTCCAGTGAATAGAAACAAAATGAATTAGTGTTCAGGTGTTCGTGCAACCTGATTACAAAGGCCCAATTCAGTGTCGTCCTTCACACCTTTTCACTTGTCCCTGCATAATCTCAACACATCTTTTAGGCTCTCTGCCTTTCTAGTCTCCCTCCTCCCCACTCTCTCCCATCCCTTTATTTCCTAATGCTTGCAGGTCCTCCAGGAAGACACAAGCACTTACAGTTGTTGAGTGATTAAATATTTATAATCAGGGCAATGAATGAGGTGTTGAATAATAAATGCTAAGGTTGAGGCGGCCTTAGATAATTTCTGCAGATTTCTTCATCCACATACTCTTTGATTCTAAGGAAAAATCCTTTTAATTAACAAAAACTTTTTTTTCTTTTCTTTCCTTCTTCTTCTTCCTCTTCTTCTTTTAGCAGCTGTGACAGGCGGTTGTCCTTTATCACTGTTTTGATCATGAACCTTAACCCTGAGACAGTGCTAGAGCTGTCATTAAAACCTTAGATAGACATGCATAAAATTTACATTGGTTGGTGCTTGCTTACATTTGGGGTTCTTTTTTATATATCTATAAAGCCCATGTTCACTCAAATTTCTCTACATCAGTTAGTATTTAGTCAAGAAATGAAAGTCTATAATAAATGGTCAGTCAGCTACTAGAGACAGTTATGATGTTGTGATTGGGAGGATGAATGACTTATATAAAGGTTTTTAATAGAGCTGTAATTGTAGGTAACACTGTACTTTACAGAACAGAGAGAACAGCCAGATTAACCACAGGTTTGTTTTGTTTTGTTTCGTTTTTTATTTCAACTAGCAATGAATTTAGTCTTTAATATCTCTCTTTGCCCTCCTTAATCTCCCTAACCAATGGCATTGAAGCTAGGATTTTTTAAAATAATTTTTTTTCTTTAAAAAGTACTCTTTTTTTTTTTTTTTTACAAAAAAAAAAAATATACTGGCTTCTGGAGTCCTGTGAGAATTTCATTTTAGGGGAAGGAGAGTTCTTCTTTAGAAATATTTCAGACAGTAATGGTACGGACAAAAAACCTGTAAAAGTGATTTCTCATGAGATCAGAAGTCCTGCAGCAAGTAAGAATCTTTTTCCTTTCCCTCTCTCCTTACAGTTATGTTCACTCTCATGACTATGCAGGAGGCTGATTTGTCACTTCTGAATGCTGGATTTGGCTGAGAACTGCTGGTATAACACAGACAAAGTAAAATACAAGACAACATCTCCTGTGAGCTAGGGTTTGAAGAAACCAATATGAAATGACCAAAAATTAGGAAAAAATGCATTCAGCAATAGGATTTGGAGAAGTAGTAAAAAGACATCTGACAGTTACGAGCTTTGAAGCCTTCAGTGTCAAAGATACTTAACCTGGAGCGTAAAACTAACAAAGAAGCATTAGGAACCCCATGGCCTGTCTCTGATTGTGTCACTCTGATGGCTAAATCACTAACTCCTCTCAAAATGGATGTTACCATACTTCCCCATGCAACAACATAGTTTTGAAGCTCGTTAAATAAATGTTCTACTATATTTTGAGATCTTCTAATGGGAAGGAACTAGGAAGCATTCAAAACACAAAGTAACATAAAGATGTCTCTGTGATGCTCCTTCCTTCTCACACCTTTCCCGTGCTCCAGGGTAGGGTCTTCTCCATGCACCATATCCCCTTCAGATAATATATGCCTGCTCTGTCATGATCCTCACCATGGGTCACAGTGTGGATACCTGCTCCACCATGAAGCACCTCAACCTTCTCTTTCTCCTGTTCTTGGTGTTCCCTTCACCTCTTTCCGTTGCCTGCTCTTCCTCCCTCTGTGTAGTGTTTGCTAACCTTTCTTAAATATTTTTTTCGCAGAGGCACCATCAGCTTGGCTGATGGGTGCAGCTGTGTCCTGTGGTGACGCCATTGGGGCCATCTAGAACTGTCTGGAACTGGCTGTGTCCAGCATGGGACAGACATGGTGCTTCCTCACAGAAACTGCCCTGCAGCCTCCTGCTCCCAGCACCTGGGCAAGAACACCCAAAACAAGCTAAAAATTTTAGCAGTACATTACATTTTGAGAAACCTGTTATCTAATGTGCTGTAGGTGGACACTGATGAGGAATATTTTTACTGATACATTATTCGACTTTTCAGATATAAATACAGATCAAGAGAAATTAAGTTGTCCATTTAAGCTCAATCATTGAAATACAAAAGGGAATAGGGGCTGAGTTTAAATCAAAACACCATCACACTAGTGATTCACTCTGAAATGCAAACAATACTGCTGTTCTGGTCATATTATCTCACTTTATCATATTACCTATCATTATATAAGGTAATCTGAAATAGTGTGACATCCAAAAGAAAGCAGGAGTTGGGATTGATATTTCAAGGAGGAAAATTATGACATCCCACCAGACTAAAAAGGTCACCAGTGATGAAAATATTCGTTCTATTTACACATACAGCTCTAAACACATGTACAGTGCAACAACAGAAGCAGCAAGCTGAGCTTTCTGGAGGATTTTTTTCTTGTTCTTGTTGCTGAACACTGGTTTATATTGCAATTTTAAACTCTTACCCAGCTTTGCACTGCATGGCTACCGTGTCCTCCTGTTGCATCTCATCCGGCTTCAAGACCTCGGCCCTTACCAAATACATACAAGTGTTTACTCAGGTGAATGGACCATTCCTGTCTGGAAAGATGGTGAGGGTGGGGAAGGTATCTTGTATGAAGAAGTTTCCACGAACTGATTTGAATTATAAACTCTCCAGCACATCACGTATCTTGGTGGCAATCTCTACGGCTTCTATCCTTGTCATATGTTGACCTTAGATGCCACAAACAAGTAAATTCAAACTAATTTGATGTATCACACATTTTTGTATTTGAAGAGGAGAAAAAGCCAACTCTAAATAAATACCTTTAAGTTAATTCAAGTCTTTAACTTTTGTTTTCTCAGAGTCTTCTAATCCCTTATCATAATATTTTCTATTTTCAGAACTGGGTACTTTACTTGGGAAGCTGGCTGAACTTTGAGCTGTAAAATGCTGTAAACCCACCAGTTACCGGGGAGCTGCTTGCACTTTTCACTGATAAATAGACATCAAAAATCAGTACTGCAGGAACTCCCATTTACATTTCAGCTCTTTACACCAGCTGTCTGTACCTTTGTATGTAAAAGATATTACAGAGTTAAGGCTACCTTATGCTGATATAAAGATGGAAGGACACCTCAAGCTACACAAGTTTTATTACCCCCTCAAAACATAGACTTCTGACCAAAGTCACATATTGCTTTTACAACTAAGTCCGGTTTTGAAACAGATAAAAAGCTTAACAAGGAATTTTTCTCCTAAAGAGGACCATTTGGGCTGTATATGTTGCATACCATCCCTTGTGCAGAATAATGTGAAAGATTTCACATGGGTGTTTAGGCTCAAAAGGAGACAGTACAAAAGAGACAGAACTTGTAACTAGACAAGATCTTAATTGTCTCTCTCATTCAGTCACTGATTTAGTTAAAACATAGTTAAACAACTTCTTCCCTCTCCACTACACTTAAAACTTTCTGGAGCAGGAGCTGCCACTTTCCATACGTTTGTACCTCTCCTACCAGCAAGGGTTAGGCCTTCTCAGTGACATTAGAACTCAAAATCGTTATTAATAGTAATAGTATTAAAGATAAATTCCACATGAAAAAGGCATTCAGACTCAGCTGTAAACATCTCAAATTCAAGAGCAATCCCCAGATTTATTAACAAATATTACTTTATAAAGAGAAAATGAATCCAGGTGCACAACTAAGTTATGTCAAGAGCTTCAATATAAAATTTGCATAAATATTTTGCTTCTAATGGTATTCATTCATGTAATACTTCATGCTCCTCAATTTCCCTTTGTCAGGCTCATCTTTACACAAGCTTTCAGGCACCCTGAGATGGTACTGTACAGAGGCAGCAGCAGTGAGCGCACCACAACTAGGGCAATGGATGGCAAAAGGTTACTTAGAATTACCACCAAATTTTGTTTTCTCTCCTCACCAAGGGGTAACTGCTAAACCACCAACAGCTAAATAGATTTATCACCAGATGCCAAGGTTGCTGATACGTTTCAGGCATGTCTTTCCCAGTAGGGGCCACTAGAGAGCATTAAATAGGAAGACTGGGAAGAGAAAATGAGTAGAGTATAACAGAAGGAACCAGGTAAATATGAAAAATGCTTCACTGGAAGATTAATCCTTCCTGTAGTCCACCGTTAAAGTAATAAAAGGTTTATGATTCATTTCTTACATTATAATGGAGGAGGCAATTAGTAATTACTGGATTTATAGTATTTGTTGTGTTAACTCAGCCAATAAAATACACAGCAAAACTGTTTTTCTGAAGCACATTCATTGCAAAGTAATGTTCTTGAAGCATTAAAAATGCAATCAAGTGCACTACACTTCATGTGTTATTACAGAAAGAAGGATGGTTCTCCAATGTACACCGAGGTATTAAGAACTCAAATAGTTTCTTCATTTTTCTATGTTTTTTTTTTTTTTTTTTTTTTTCCCCAAAGAAAGGTTTACCAATCTAACTCTAGTAATAAGATTTAGCACAAAACCACATCTTTCTCCTTAACGTGCAATCAAGTTTGGGTCTTCTCTTAGCATGGGGGAATGGCCAGACTCATACAATCTTCACTGGCAAATGTCATTTCTTCTTATCTGCCCTAAAAATACTTTTTACTTCCACTAAAGTACTTCATTAAAATATTATTTGCTTCGGCAATATTTTTGTCCTGTTGTGAATCAGAATTCCATTATAACACATTGTTCAGTTTCAACTAAAGCTTTAAGTTCTGGCAGTGCTACAAAGTAAATTTTATATTAAAACTACTCTTAATATATAACAAAACTTTTAACTGGAATTAACAAAAAAATTAAATATTATTTCTGTTACATTCTGTATTTCACCTACACGTGCCTTGGAGATGAAAAGCTAGAAAAATAATTAATTTATAATGCATCCATGTTCATTTTTGGGGCTTCTGTCCATAAGTTAAATTAAAAATGTAGAATAATAGAAAACATATGACTTTATATCCAAACCCCACAATCATCTTTCACTTTAGCCACAGGAAAATACACAATGAACACCACTCATCTAGAAGGACCCCACAGCCAATGAGAGAAAGTGAAAGGGA
>NW_008626457.1:12138-71130 GCF_000691845.1 Merops nubicus
AGGAAGGAAAGAGGTGAAATATTAGGAAACTCCAAAGGGCGACTGAGTGAACCCTCAGCAGGTTTACAGATCACATCAACCTGTGTGATAAAGTCAACACGCTTGAGGAAAGGAATACCAGCCAGGGAGACCTTGACAGGCTTGAGGGGTGGGCTTAAGTGAATCTCATGAATTTCAGCTAGGCCAAGTGCAAAGACCTGCTCATGGGTCAGGGCAAATTCAAACACAAATACAGCCTCGGTGGAGAACAGATTGAGAGTAACCCTGTGGAGAAGGACTTAGTGGTGCTGGTTGATGAGAAGCTCAACGTGAACTGGCAAGGTGCTCTACAGCCCAGAAAGCAAACTACATCCTGAGCTGCATCAAAAGAAACATGATCAGAAGGAGGTGATACTCACCTCTTACTCTGCTCTGGTGAAACCCTACCTGGAACATTCTGGGACCCCACAACAGGAAGGATACGGATCTGTTGAAGAGATTCCAGAGGAGGATCACAAAGACTGGAGCACCTCTTTTATGACAACAGGCTGAGAGAGTTGAGGTAGTTCAGTCTGGAGAAGAGAAGACTCCAGGGACACCTTATAGCAGCCTTCCAGTACCTAGAGGGGACCTGCAAAAGAGATGGAGAGCAACGTTTTAAAAGTGCATGTAGAAATAGGAGAAAAAGGTAATGGTTTCAAGCTGAAAGAGAGTAGATTTAGATTAGATGTAAGAAAGAAGTTCTTCACTGTGAGGGTGATCAAACACTGGAACAGGTTGCTCAGAGAAGCTGTGGATGTCCCCTCACTGGCAATGTTCAATGCCAGGTTGGATGGGGTTTTGAGCAACCTGATCTGATGGGCGATGTCCCTGCCCACAGCAGGATGGTTGGAACTAGGTGATCTTTAAGGTCCCTCCCAAACCTAACCATTCTATAATTCTATGAAACCCCTCTAACTTAAGCAAGGCATTTTTCTAAATCATGACTAAAGGCATAACCCCCATGAAATTCAAGGTTGCCTGTTCCTATTTTGCTAGTAAGTTTTGCTATACATTCCCTAAATGTTTTTGTTTGCAAAACTAAGATTGACTTTCCCTCCACTGAAAAAAAACCTAGCCACATGATCGTCAATCATCAAGGCAGGAATAGCCCTGTAATGCGATTTCCTCCTAAAAGTTCCTAAAACTGAATTCAGAGTTATACTGTCATGTGCAGCACTCCTCAGGGGTTCCTTGAAAACCATTTCCCCATCTAAGTATGTAACTCTGTCAAATCAAAATGAGAAGCAGTCAATCTTGTCAACTGTTTCTAGTCAAAAAGGTTTTTGACAGGGCAGAATTATCTTTCTTAGAAGTAAATTTCTGTTCTGGAATCAAGTTTGCAAGAGTAAAAGGAATTGGAAAATCCAAAATTGTCAAAATTATTGAAGCAAAATCTCTTTACTCACCTAACAATTTTCACATCCTATTATCTTGGTAATACTGATTTTCACTTTCTATGTGGGAAAAAAAAATTTAAAAAATCTGAATTTTTTGGGTGAAGACAATAAAAGCTTACATCATGCAAAATCAATATCAGATCTATTACAAATGCAGTTTGTTACATTGAAAAAATCATTATAGAACGAATGTAAAAAATCCCAAATGATAATGTCATGTAGCATTCTCTGTATCATTGTTTCCTTAATACAGTTTCAAACCTGAAGAAGAGTTTGTGTGCCTTAATGCTTGTTGTTTTTTTTACCAACTGTATCAGTTGATCTAATAAAAGAAAATGACTCTACAAACCTTCTTTTAAAAACATTTCATACAGTCTAGCTAGAGACAGAGGGGAAAAAATTAAGTCCACAAGACTTGCTTGTGAAGTCCCATCGAAAGGACGACGAATCTGTCTGGATGCAATATGTAATAAACAACCCTGTGAAAAAAAAAGGCAGAAGCTCACACAGCATCTGCTTTGCACACTTAAATAACTTGGCTGTTTAAGTTGTTTTGTTTGGTCTGTTGCATATGGCGAAAATGGTCCAATTGATGCACTCAGCACCATCAGTATTTCATTTTTAAAAACTAATCTCTTCTCTCCCTCCCCCCCATGCTGATGGAGGATCAGTTTAGTATCTAGATTGCTGGCAGTGCACTTGAGTGCTGGTGAGTCAGCTAGATGGGAATGTTCCCTCTGAGTCAGTGCGGAGCCAGCCTCTCAGCATGGTGCTTGGGGACACTCTGGTGCTGGAGCTGCAATCATTTAGATCAGAGAAAACCAAAGCCCTGAACGGGTTGCGGTCACTTGAGATCAGATGGAAAAAACAGAGATAGTATGCCAGTATCCTCAGCAAACTCAAAAGAAGACAATAATTGTACTAGGCCAGATCTGCTCACACTCTGCCAAGAAGCTTGATGAGATAAAGATAGTCTTCTTTGTTTTCTGTCATTAAAGAGTCAAGCTTATTATTTTTTTATTGAAAGAAACTGTGTAGAAGTTGCTATATTCCACATGAGATGTGATTGCTTTTCAGTGCTACAGAAAGAGATTCTGGTACATATAGGCTGTAGGTTTCCACATGACAAGGAATAAATCAGTCCTAGCTGTGCTTTTGCATTGATTTCAATGGCGTTTAGAGCAGTTTCAAAGTTTTTAAAGCACCTATAAATCATCTGGGAAAAAAATAAAAGAAATTTAATCACAGATTAATTCTTCTTTCAGAAGAAAAAAAAAACAAACTCAGTAACAATTGTTCCCCTGGCCTGCAAGCTCTTTGCAGCAGGGACCAAATTTTTGTTTTGCATTCACCCAGTGCATAGCACAGTCAGCTGAGTTTTTGAATGATGCATCTCAACAAAGCTGTAACAACAGTGATAACCCTGATGAAAAAGATGCCCACAATAATAAATTCAGCACTTTCCAGTAAATAACACATATGATTATTACACTCCATTTATGTTTATTATTCAAGTATTTTTATTTTCCCTTAGCAAAAGTTCATGTCATTGACAATGCAAACAATTAAATACACAAAACCGGACTTCTGCAAAATTTCCATCCAAAAAGAAAGCTTTGATTCTTTCTTGCTTCAAGAAAGGGACAGACTGACAGGGAAGATTTTCCTCTTTTTCATTCTGAAATACTCCAACTCTTGTAACCACCATCCCCCTCATTCACATAGTTGCATAATTAGTTGGTAACTTACTAGAGATTCACCATGTGCACAGAAAACCATCAGACAAACCAATCAATTCAGTGAAAGGGACAATAACACTAAAATTTCAAAGTGATTCAAGGTCAGAGTATAGGTCAGGGAAAAAAGATTATGGCATTCAAAGTAAAACAAATAAACATTTACTTTAGCACTATATCAAAATGGAAAAGAATGTTTCCTGATGTGTGAAGTTCAAATGAAACTCTCCACAAAGTGTATGTTGAGATTCTGACTTGAGAACTTATGTGGCAGGATAGAACCCAATGCAAAATTAAAAGGAATGTCTTCTCCACCCACTAACTTCAGCAGTGCTGCTTGGCGCTGTAATAATTAATTGAGCCTTGATATTTCGTCAGCCTTTGATTACAGAGTGGAGCTGAGTGGAACATTTCACACAGAAAGTGAGACAATGTTGCAACAAAGTCGGGGGGGGGAAAAAAATCGCATTTCACCCAGCATAGTTCGGTGAACTTTGACATTTGATTTCACTTAGTAGAATGAAGAGTTACATTAGTGTGGAGAAGGGGAGCACATTAGATTGAGAGGGAGATACAAGGGTCAGGCAGCATACTGCTCTCTAAATGTTTTGCATGCTTAATAGTTAGTGTTTGAAGAGATGGAAGCAGATTCGCCATTTGACCAAAATTTTGATACATGCAGAAGAAAGAGACCTCTCAGGGCTACACCCAGCACTCCCAGCCATTCTGACCAGATTAGGTTACTCTGAACCTAGCCCAGAACAGCATAAAGACTGCTTTAAATCTCTCAGGTTGGACAAGGCCACTGAGGAAATGTTGAACAGCTAAGCATAGGTGGAGCATAGACTAAAATATGGCCCTTGACACCTGGTGACATATGTTTTGGAGTGAAAGCCCTGCCCAAGGGCAGCTGTGCCTGGGTATGCTGCCAAGCTATCTCTCTGCTATGGTCATTTGTGCAGCAGCACAGAAGCCAGTGAAAGACGGGTTTATCAAGTGAGCTGAGAAATTAGTGTTCATTTTTGTGGCTGCCAGTATTCACTCCAGAATAGTTCAAGAGTTTTGTACATTTTAGTGTAAGACTTAAGGAGTTTTGGAGGGGGTTGTGTGAAGCAGATCTTTGTATGGGTGCTCAGTTTAGGAAATTTCACCATCCTTCAATAGCATGATGGGGAGGAGGGGAGGAAGGAATAGAATTTGTTTAAGTATTGAATTAAAAAAATAACACAAACATGCTTTAGTTATTTTTGATTGTGCAAAGACTGCGTGTACTTTTATGGTGAAATGTATTGCCCTCACATAGCAAAGTTTTTTTTCAATACAATGATGTAAACAGCTAATTTGGTCTTTTTGCTAGGACTAGAAGTGCTTTGGATGAAAGAAGGTGGGGGGGGAGGAAATACTGGGATGTGTGAAATGTAGGAGAGGAAATGTAAGAAGAGAAATCAGAACATGACACATAATAAGGCTATGGAAAAAGCAGCTGATAAAAAAAGATAAGCATTAAAGAGGAAATTAAAAGACAACAAGTTATCCACTTAGAACTGATCAAGAAACAAGTGCATGTATGTCTGTAGTAACATCTCCATCTCCCATCGACAGTTCCTCCAAGATCCAGGGTGTTCCCTGAATCCTGGCTGACATCCAGCTTGGGTAATTATATTCTACTTACATAAAATTCCCTTTGCAGTTTGAATTGGACACCACTCTGCATCCCAAACGGTTCTGCAGTGTGGTTATGCCTGCTTCACAGCAGAGATGGCTGCATTTCAGCAGGCAGCAAAGTTATCCTTTTATATAGTTCATATACTATGTTATAAAGCACCTGGGACCCGTCCGCATCAAATGTGCTGTACACATTATGTTATCAGTAGTATTCAAGTTATTAGAAGAAACAGTATACAGTCATCATTTATCTATTGAGACAATAAATTCTGTGTTAAGTAGGGTCTAAGCTAAATCACAGTGCCATAGTAGTGCTCAGATGGAATTGAATGGCATAGTTATAAAAGTAATTGAACAAGCCAGCATGGCTACAGCTGGGAAAAGTAAATCAAAGGCCAGATCCTCAGCTTAAGTAATGTAGATTCACAGAAGCTCAGCTGTTTACACCAGCAATTTTTTTCCAGTGGGGAATTTGCCTCAAAACACAGACTGGCAAAGAGAGATTGACCATTCTTCCCAAAGTTTGAATGCTTTTCCACCAAGCAGAAGCAAAGCAGGCAAGTATTGATGAACTGTGTTTTAGCAGTAGTTGAAGACTTGAGAGATTCTGAGGCCAAAAAGGGGGCGGGGGGAAAAAATGCATGTGCACACACATGAAGGGAAGAGCAAGTGCCAGTGGAAAAGAAGACAGACTAAGAACACAACTAGGGTTGCAGAAATGATTCACACCAGTCATCAGCTACAGGTGAAGGAATCAGAAGAGCGGAACTGTGCTGCTGCCCAGTAGCTTGAAAAGAAACCTGACGTCTTATTAGTGTGGAGCTTTATTTTTTTATAATGTTTAGATCAAAAGGGCATCAAGTAACGCAATCCATGTGTTTACACAGAGAACAATATTAGTATGGGGATGCATGGAAGCCACATGGGAATATCTGCTAAATGAGACTGCTGAAAACAGCCATTCAGCAGTCTTGCAAAAGACCCATTGTATGGAGGGGAGTTGACCACCACATAATTCAATTTAACTAAGTGAAAGACACTGAGTGACTGAGCATAGCAGCTTGTGAGGGAGAGACAAGTTTGCTATACTGGTCTAACCAGTTACTTTCACAATCACTTCCACATCCAGAATTAGGAGATGGAGCATGCTAGGTTCCAGAATGAAGATTGTGATTAAAAAATGTAATCAATTAGCGTGAAGGCAATGCAGACAAAGCAGACCATTCAGTTTCCAGAATTTCAGAAAAGTGTATTTAAAAGAAGTGAAAATGGTTTAAGTCAATTTTTGGTAAACTGTTGTTTTCTTGATCATGCTTTTGACTTACTGAACAGCCACTGGCACTTCATTTACTACTTCTTATTGTAAAATGTAACAGAAAAGAGCTGTGTAATGAGAGACAGACATTTTCCAGAACATGATATTTCTGCTGAAAAAAAAAAAAATCATTTGGACCTGAAAACTACATTTATAAGAGATGGAGCCAAATAATCTTTCATCCTTAGTGAAGTTACACAAATAAGGAATTGCTGGGTCCCTGTCCATTCCATGGTTATAGACACTGCTTCAAAAAAACCTTGTCAAGGCAGAAGTACAAACTCTAATGTATACCAGTATTTGGCATCTCCTAAGGAAGAAGAAAACTCAGTTGAGAAGGTGAAGAGTTTAACCTCTACTGTTTTCCAGTTGACCAGCTGGTGCTAGTGAAAAACTTTAGAAGATAGCAAGAATATAAACAAGTCAGCTGAAATAGATTCAACAGCTAGCATCAGAGTGAGGAGAACATACTGGATATAGTCGGCATGATAGATTTAAATGGGTAATACTGTTGGATAGCATAATTTCTTTCAAAATAGGAGGGACTTTTAAAGTGTAGCAGCTGTAGCTATTCCATACTTCATAGAAAAAATAGTATCTTTTTCAGAAACAATTGAAGATAACTGGGAATAAAGCTTAAGAAAATGGGTCAAGGAATATTTTTATTATTATTTTGTACCTACTGTGAAGTCTTTTGTTGAATTACAGAACCACATATCTGAAAATCTTACTAAAGCACCAGAGACAAGACTTAATTCTTTATTGCTGGTCTGCTAATGCTCTTCAGAATTAAGCTAAATTACTGTGTCTTTGAAGCCGTATATTTTTGACAAATGTCTAAGACTTTTTGATCTTTACCATGTATTTCACGCTGGTCCACAAGTGAACTCTGCAAAAAAATTAGCTTTTGATTTTGTGCCTTGCATTTTGTCAACTGGATTCTTGTGAGCTTTGGTTTAGCAACTTTAAGCCTCTGCTTCACAGAGGCTAATTAAATTAAATCAACTCAGTGAAAAGGCAGCCTCTCAGGTCTGCAGCAGAACAAGAGCCAATCCCAGAGGGATGAAGAAAGGTAATGCAGCAGCATGCAACCTTCTCCCCTTCCCCCTTCTTCTTTGTGGAAGCTGTCCTAGTCATTGTCCGGAGGCTGTTAGCTGAAACTGGTGTCTGCCATCAGCTAACACTGGGTGCATGAAAATGAGCCAAAAAGACAGCAGAAGGAAAATGGAAGTGCCAATGTCCTCAGTATTTTGGCACCAAGAAGAAATAAAATCTCCTTTATCTACCTTACTAATTTGTTTCCTTAAGAGGATGTGACTTTTTCCCTTACACTTTCAAATGGTGAGAAAGCTGCTGGGAGATGGCTTTTGAAATCACGTGTGCCACTGATTGCAGCTCACTGTGGGCAGAAACTACTGTATTGTCCCCTGATTAATAGAACAGCCTCACCAGAGGAAAGTCTGCAAAGTTAGGAAAGTTTAGCATCATTTCTACTGGCATTAGCCACAAGGTTGTAATCAGGAGACAGTTTGAGGTTGTAATGGTTACCATGTCAGGGACAGGTGGAATTTTAGAAATCCCTCCTTTACAGGAGTATTTTTTTATTTTTTCACTCTGCAACACAAGCCCACTGGTTAAGAAAGTTTGTTACTGTCCAAGACAGTATTCATAATTGGAACTGGAAATTATTTTGCTGCATTGCATAAACATGACAGTAACCCTTCCTTTCCAAATGTGATGTGGTCTTGTGCTATGTGGCTAAAAACCTGGATGCCTTGAGCTCAGAGAAGAAGACAAGTCTGCAGGGAGAAGCAATATGTGTTATTGAACATGGTGGGGAGACAAAACCAGAAATGCTTTCAAGCACACAAGCTTTTCTTCAGAAATAAATTTCATGTCCTTACACTCCTTAAACTCAGTGGGAGTTTTACCATTGGCTCATTCATCTCTCATATTTAAATTGCAAATAAAGAGGATGTAAGATTCATCCTAAAGGAAGGGAAATTGCCTACCATTAAAGAAATGATAGGGTTCTTCTAAATAAAGCCTGGAATGCTGGAGCATCTTGACCCAAAGTGGGTGTAGAGTTCAGAGAAGGCAAGTCACAACACTTTTGTGCATTGGCTTACCCACTTGTTAAACAGGTCTAGCAGACAACCTCAGGAAAACAGGGAGGATTAATTAAGGTATCTGATCTTCTTTGGAGATTCCAGAGAAAAGAAAAAATACAGTGTAAAGTACTATTCTGACTTTTGTCATTTTGGTGATCCATCATCCTGCAACACTGTGGGGACAGGAATTACTGTCTGATTCAGCAGGCAAACATATGCAAAAGCCTTTGAGATTTGCATTTGTTGTGGGCTGTCAAATGTATTTTTATTTTTATTTAATTATTGGTCTTTATTTGGAGTGAGTTCCAATTCTGAGTGCTTTCATGGGACATCAGATGATGAGGTGGTACCAAGGGAAGTGCCGTAAAGTAGGTCAGGTACCACAAAGGCAGCCAGAAAAGTCACTCAGGGAAAGATCAGTTGTTTCAAATAAGTCAGAGACTACAACCCAAAGGACAATATTTAAAATTCAGAAGCCTTCACTGAAGCCACAGCATGATAAGCTTGGATCACTACAGCAATCAGATAAAGTTGTGCTACTATCAGCTTTCAGCCATCATACCAAAATCCTGATTCTGCCAGCCTTACTTACATTGAGGACTATACCTTGTCTGGCAAGGAGACCTATTTCCTGTGTTCACAGATCATAATTGAGATGTGAGCCTAGGGTAAATAAAGGATATGAAAGACACTCAGTTAGTACTTTCTATGTTGGGTAAACTTTGCTTACGCATTTGAATTTTTATCCAAACTGAACCCGTTTGTTGAGTCTTTTGAGGATCTTACACAGGTGGCACTTCAAATCTTGTCAGTCATCTTAGGAAAGAAAATATGTACTTGTGATTCGAAATCCTCAATATTAGTTGGATTTGAGCTATCTTCCCTTACTCATAAAGGGAAAATAAATGTGGAAGAGATACTTAGACAAATACTTAGCTTAACTAAAATGGGGAAGTTTTTAAGGGCTACCTCATACACCCCTGTTTGCATCTGCCTAATTTCACATTCAGCTTTAACAATAACTTCCCAATCCAGACTTTTCAAATTATATTATTAATCTTTAGCTACACATTGCCTTAAAAGTGGAAGTGGTTTGTATTACATTGGTCTGAAAAGGACAAAATTTCATCAGCTTCCTTAGCTTACTGCTGATTTTATATTCACTTCCGGTTTCACTTGGACTTTAGAACTAATGTTTTTATAATGTGTTTTCATTGCCCTGGAATGGGAAATTAGAGAAACAGCTAAGGCTGTCTGGTTTTGGTTTTAGTTTTTTTGTTTGGTTGGTTGGGTTTTTTTTATCAACATAGGTTTTGACTGAGACATCAGATTGATCCTGATGCTGACTTTTGACAAAATTAATTGTATCTGCAGTGCCCTAGTGTACCACCCAATTCTGCAATGCTTTTCCTTCACCATCCTGTACTGTTACATGTTCCTGGGCAGGCAAGCCTTGCAAGAAAGCTGTTACACAGCTCTTGTTTAGTGTTTAGTTCTTTAATATTTAGATCTTTAAAGCATTTTGTGTCTATGCCTAGCATGCTTTGTGCCAGTTCTCCAACAATGTAGATGAATCAGTAAGTTGGAGCCTATTCCATGATAGTGGGTCCAGCAGTCTGCTTGGGTATGGATCTTACGAGTCCTGCAGCCTGCAGGCCTCTTTGCCAATCAATGATATAATCAATAAACTGCCAGCTCTTGGATTAAGGATGTATCCAAGATATTTTAGGCTTATCCAACTACTGAATAATTTTATTTGCAATAACCAGCTCAAGTTCAGTACATTTGGTTATTAGAAGAAAGATGATTGCTGTTGACTATCATTAGTGCCAGTACAACCAGCAAAACACCACTTAATATTATGTTTTTTCTAAACTTAAAAAAGTTACCTCTGAGCATCTGTTTTCCTGTTTGTGGTGTCACTATAATGACATCCAGCAACCCCTTCCTAAGCAGCTTATTCACATTGGTGTCCTCCAGTGGGGTTAGCGTATAGGCATTAAAGATATTGGCAGGATGCCACAAATTTCCTCTCTTCTCCTTGCTTACACAGCTACAGAGCACTCAGTCATAGTCCCTAAATTCACAACCAGCTCTTAAAGCCATCCAGTCAGCCAGGAGGAAGTGGAGCTATTTTAAAATGCTGATGGGTGCCACTGTGCTCCTGGGATCCCCTCTCTCTCCAGTGGCTAGCAAATCAGCATACATCCACTTGGCAGGTAAGGGTTATCTTTCTTGTGGAAACTTCTTGTTTTCAATGCTTTTCACCCTGCAGACCAAGAAATAACTTATAAGCACTGTGGAAAGCTAAGGCTGTAAGAATTCTAGCTGTGTTAGAACTGTTCTGCTTCAGGTGTTTCGCTGAATAGAAGTGTAATAATTGCTCAAACAGGATAAAAATATTAATATATTTTCATGGTCATTCTTTTGCACATTTTGTACTGCCAAGGAGATCCCAGGCTGCAACGATTTTATAGAATGACAGGGTCTCAAGTTGGTGGGAGAAGATAGTAGTCTTCAGCCCTTAAATTCAATAAAATTTGGGACTCCTTTGAGAAAGCCTAGCAAAATTCTCTTTAGAACTCATGTTTAAAATAGTTTATTTCACTTGTGCACTTGGTAGGAAAGCATAAATAAGTTGCAAATGGAGACACACATTTTTGAGTTTCTTGATTTCCCTAGAAGGCCTTAAACCTTGAAATCTGAGGAGAAAATCTAAAAAAAAAAAAATCCAATGAATAGCCTGGACTGACAACTAAGCATATCTATATACTGCAGAGCAATGTTCATTCAGAATGAAAGGGTGTTGAGAGCAGAAACAGGTATTCTCCTTGGATCAACAAATGAGTTCCAGAGTGTATCCAGAGATATGTTCCTTTCTGTGACACATAACCCAAACTCCCAGGCAATCAGAGGGTGAACACTAAGCATATCATAGATGTGAGGTATTCTGGTGGAACTGGTCATGGTTCAAAGAAGAGACAGTTACCTGTCAGGCAATAGCCAAAGGGAACCACATACTCTCTTTCCTGGAAACAGCTAAGGTACTGAGGTGGTAGCAGCTCACTATGAAGAAACAAATAAAGGAAGACATTTAAAAAAAAAAAAAAAAAAAAAAAAAAGCAGCAGCCTAAAACGGGTGGCAACATTTTTTTTTTTTTTGGGGGGGGGGAGAATGACAGTTTTAAAAAACACTTAAAATCCACATAAAAGTACACTATGCGGGATTCAAATAAACACAAATGGCATACTAATGCACTAGCGTGTGTGTAATTACTTTAAAATCTGGTTGCACAACAATGAACTCTGCTTTTCATCTTAATCTCGTGGAGGAGAAGAGATTTCTGTGGTCTTGGTAAAATGCAATCCACGCCAGGCTTGGACTAGTCTGGCCACCCAGGTTTGCCTTTTCATATATCTGATAGATGTGTTTTGACAAGTTATATTAAGTACAAAGCAGGCCACCAGAGCAGCATGTGGAGTTGATATAGACAGAGACAGAAAGGCAAATAACAGTATGAACACACTTTTGTAGGCAATATTTGCTATAACTGAGTACCCTCCATACATCACATAGCCACACTTCATTAAAAAAAAAAAAAAAGAAAAAAAAGAAAAATAGGCAAAAAATGGGTGCTAAAAACTTTTGAAAGGCAATATTTTATGCAGGATGTACAGCGTTTACATCTCCCTTATCTAAACCAAGTTTGGTTTTTTTTGTGTGTGTGTGGTTTTTTTTTTTTTTTTGTCTTTCTTAAAATTTGTTAGTCATGGTGTACCTCTCATTTTACACCGCTTTGATTAAAGGGAATGTTGGAGCTTCCATTCACACCCCATCCTTCCCCTTCTATTAATACCACTGTGTGTTACATTCAGTCACTCCTCTGAAAACCAGTGCAGAAACTTCATAAGCAGAAAAAAATGCTGGCACATGTACACCTGAACCGATTGCCCTTTTCTTTCACAACCATCTTGAGTACATCACCGTCATCCTCCAGAGCACTCCTAAACAAGTTTTGGCAAAAGCAAAAACAAACGCTATTTTACAACATCTTTGGATGCATTTCCAAAATGCAAAACTAATTAATCAGTAGTCTCCAAGAGACTCAGCTAACTGTGGCTGCCTCTTTGACACTGATCTCTGCTTTGATGTGAATATAGAAAGCATGTGAACAAACCCCCTAAAAGAGGTAATGGGTTTCAATTATTTATTTGTTTGGAAGATGGGGGAGTAGAAGGTTAGCAATAAGTACACAGCTAATCCTGCTTAGGCCCTCCCAACAGGGAGGGTATTTAACTCTCTGCTTTCCTACACAGTTTCTGTACAGGGTGCAGTAGGATCCTTTTCTAAGGCTGTCACTGTGCCAAGTTCTTTAGAAAACAGAAGATACTTAAAGGACACGTATACTGTCAAGCCTCATATAAAGACTGTTGGTTTTAATTATTCATTATCAACACCAGAGAGCTGCTAGCTCAACATATAGGCCTTTCCCCTTCCTGCATTTAACTGTCATTGGTTTTCAAGTCAAAAGTGTGTATTCTAAGCGTTAGCTAGTCATTAGCATCATATTCTCCAGACACAATATAATCATCCTAATAATTGATTGTAGTGAAGGTAGTCACTTGTATCCCACACAATTCTCAGCCATGAACTTTGTCCTCTGTAGTTTATTATGCACAGAGAAACATCTTGATGCTATAATCTATCTTCCTCACAAATTTACATCAAAGGGCAACAAGCTACATGTTGGTCCTTCAAAACATACCACTTGTATGCTGCTGTAAAAGCACCTGCTTTTTCTGAAAAGCCTATTATTAGTAAATGGGAAAAAAAGACCCAAACCACTAAGTGAAATCCTTCTTCAGAGATTTCACATGTGTGAAGAGACAAAGAACACATAGGAATTTTTTTTTTTATTTTTCTATTTTTTTTTTTAAATAAACCCTGTTAAATTATAGTGGAAAACCTTTTGTGTCACAAACAAAAGGAATATATTGATAGCAGGCTGAGTAAGAGAAGCTGCCTGTAGAATTAAGAGAAATCTACAATACTTATGTGATAGATACCTTGGGTAAAATGTCTGTTTTCCTTGTTTACTGGATCTATTTTAAATCATTTCACATTCTTAAATCATTTAGTAGTTGTACTGTTTTTCTCTCACCCTTCACAGATGTATCTAGTACAATGTATATATGGTGAGATTTTGAAGTTTTCAGGACGTTTATAAAAGATTTAAATCTGATTTCACCACACAAAATCACTAATCCTAAATATAGTTCTTCAGGGGTGTAAATGAAAAGGGACAAAAAAGAAGTCATTGAAATATTTATAAAGATGAAGAGAGGAGAAAAAAAAAAAAAAATCCATGGTAAACAGCAGCTAATTGTAACCCCATTCCCATTCTCTGCTGCCAGCTTCAAGCCCCAAACCAATCTGGTATTTCACCTCTGGAAGGGGCAAATGGAAATGGAATCTTCTGGATATATTTGATAGGCTAGACCCATGTACAGTACTCTTATGACAACAGTGTTTACATATTTATTTCACAGAATCACAGAATGTTAGGGGTTGGAAGGGACCTCCAGAGATCATCGAGTCCAACCCCCCCCTGCCAGAGCAGGACCCTCTAGTCTAGGGCAGGTCACACAGGAACGCATCCAGATGGGTCTCAAAAGTCTCCAAGGTCAATATCTTAAAAATCTGGGGAGTTTACTCCTATCAGTACTATATAGGCACATTTTTCACCAACTTTAAGTAAGAAAAGAGGCTGGGGTCTTTTTTGAAACAATTTACAAAAAATTATATTTAGCCAACCCTTTAAGGAGATACAAACACACTACATCAAATCCTGAATTTAGAATCATGTGTGTGTATGTTTTTGATAAAAAGCCCAATATCATCTCAAACAGCTTTTGGTAGTGTTTTAAGGCCAGAGTAGCATCATCTCACACAGGCACACAGTGGTACAATATTATGAATGGAAAAGCTTTCAGTCGTAGTGACTGCAGCTGATGCTTATACACATTAATCACAAATTGAATGCTGGAATGGACAGTCCTCAAGTTGTAGGGGTTTTGTGTGTGTATTTGACTTTGGGGACTTAATGGGTTTGCTTTTTCTAGCTGTAGATTGATTAAAGATGAAAAGGCCTCAACATACATGTCATTACTGTCAATACTGGATGTAAAATGGATAAATCAAAAGTGAGGCTACAGACCAGTAGATATACAGTCACTATCATTTTACAGAAAATCGCCTTATTCATCAATTACCAACTGTTTCACATTCCATGATGTCTTGTGGAGCTATAACTACATCTCTTGTTCCAAATACCAATATTACTTCAGCATATGGAAAGGTATGACACTAAAATTCACATCTTGCACAAGATAAAATGGACTATTCGTTGCTTAATCTTGATAGCCCCCTGTCCATGAGTCTATCAGCTTCTATGACTATTTTAAGTCAGACAACATAGTTGACTGCATTGGTGAGATCTAAAAGAGGAGAAATAGCTACTCGGAAACAAATTTTATTATCATAAGAAGGTGTAAACACTATGAAAATCTTCTTCAACACTCACTTGGACCATATGATATTGAAAGCTACAGGAAGAACAAAAAACAGCTAATCAGTCACTGTTGCCAGTTCAGTCTAATTCTGACAGCAAAAACTCACCATAATGTTGTGGAGATTGAAGTATGAGAGCAGGGATAGCCATGACTGAGCCACAATCACAAGATGAACAACCTTCCTATGAAACAGGAGAATTAAATCAGGAAAACTTGTTTTATAGGATGGAATGGAGTGTGAATAACTGACATACTCAAAAGTATTAATTTACTATGTTTCTCAGATTACATCCTTAGCTGGTTACTCAAAGATCAATCCAGCTTTTGTACACGTGCAAGGCCTTAGCAAGTTTATAAATTGTGTAATTTCTGCCTGCTAAAGTAATCACTAGACACTCTTAAAGCAGAAACCATTGCTTTCTCCTGAGGATACTCATCAGCGTCACTTATTTTTTGAAGTTATCCTTCAAACACAACTGTTCATAGCTATTTATAATCTATTTTTCCAATAGTAATGACTAGATTTATTTTTATGTTCTTCTTACAGAAGAAGAAATGCTTCAAATACTTAGATGTTACACAGAACAGCAAGGAGTTGAAAGAGAGAAGTGGGAAGCCTAGTGAACTCAATGAGTTGTAACATTCTTTTTTACTATAACTTTTATGGTTGAAGGAGAGCATATGCCTTCCTATTAATAAAATATACACAAAGAAATGGTATGAAGTAGGTTAGCATTTTGCAGATAAAATAACATTATACCTACTGTAGGATTAGTTTGCAGTATGGGTCTTAGAACACCAAGGTTAATATTCTGAGGCATTCTAAAGCATTTTGCATTTTTCTGCTTATATTAAAATTTTGGAAAATTTATTAACTAATGTTGTGCAATATCCTGGTATCCATCTCTATTTCATTAGCTTTTACTCAGCTGGATGCAATCTTTGACTGTTCTTTAGTCATTGGTCACTGAAAAGAGAGAATTTTCTGGAACTAGCTTCTAAATCTTCTTCTATACTCTTAGTCGCCTCATTCCTCTGGGAGTTTCATATAAGAAAGTACGTTTCCAAATTCCATTTCAATGAGCTTTTTCTTTATCAGTGAACTTCTTGTCAGCTTCACCAATTCACTGATTCACACACCTCATGCAAACCTAGAAAAGGCACACATTACATTATATATTCCCACATGTGACAATGGTTGGCCTTTTCTAACTTGTAAGTAAGTTATAATTTAGATCTGATTAATGATTAAGCATTCTGTAACAATGTAAAGGCATTTGGCCTGTGTGGTCCAGCTGCTAGCTGAATTCAATTGCTTCTACTTGAGCTTTGAATGTGGAATATTTAGTAGTCTTCAGCACAAAAGTCGTTTTTCAGGCAGGAAATGTAAATATTTTCTTATTCTTTACAAGAGGAAAAGGTCAAGTTTTACTAAATTGCCAATATCACATTTTTTAATATTAGAAATTTATCAAAAGCTCACATTCTTGTTATAAAAGGAGTATTCATTTATTCACAATAAATATATTTAGTAAGTGACTGTCTAGCATAATAATCCTCTTGCTTTTTACTTTTGTCACAGTTTATAGTGTTTCACAGTGTGAACAGCAATAATGATCATGTGTTCATATGAGTAGATTCATTTTGGCAAGTCTTGTTAGTTGACAGGTATGTAATACACTTGCCTTGCGGCTTTGGGACCAGGTTTCAAATACAGCTTTCACTGAAGTGACTGAAAATCATTCAGATCTCATAACTGTGTCAAGTGACAAGTAATGTGAAATCAGTCAGTATGTGTATGGGACCTGATGTACACTAGCCAGTCAAAAATGGTTCCCTTTATTCAGTTGCACTTCTATCTCTGACCATCAGAAAGAAGACACTTAAGGCAAGGGATTAAGGCCAGCAACACAAATCTATCTTTCTAAATATATTCATATCTTTCCAAGAAGACATTTATGTGCCCAGCAGCTGTTTCCTTGGCTTTTGTACTCCATGTCCACTAAAGGAACTCAAGTCCCTCACACATAGAATAAAGGCACTGTACTAATTGTCAACATTAACTGTCAAAACCAGCAGTTCTATCAAGCTGATGTTGACTCAGACATGAACTTGTCCTGATTGGGTTACTCTGTAACGCTGCTGGACACCTCTCACTGATAATGTTTTCACTGCTCACCAAAGAGTGCCAAATGTTGGCATCTCATCCATGGTTGTCAGTGCCATGATATCACACATCATCCTCTTCAGAGGATACAAGATTTCCCCGGTAGTCCTTATTATATCACATACAAAGAACATGTAAGTCATCCATGTGAAGTCATGGTCAGAGAAAGAAAATGGAAATTAAGTCCAACAGCCAGTGGTTCTGCTGGCACAGGATAAGCTTTTCCATTTTTTTTTTCTCCTTGTCCCAGGTTTATCCAATATAAAATAACTTTAATAATCATAATATTTAAATGTTTGCTGGATACTTTGAAAGATACATGTTAGAATGTTTTTAACCATGGGCATAGTGTACAGTATCTGTGAGTGTTCAATGATAGGCAATTATACTATTTTTTTAATTGTAAGTAGCTCAAAATTACACTTTCTTCCACAAAATTATTTCCTTTAAATGAGAAAATATATGAATGGAGGGTTTTCCAACTTTTATACACTTGGACAAGAAACTAATTGTATTTTCACATCCTAGCATGGTTAGGACACACAGTTAATAGCATGAATGTGGCGTATTGATCCTAGCTGTAACTTAGCCACACCTACAGCAACAGAGGAGACTGAAGTGCACAGAGGGAGAGCTCTCATTACACCAGCAAAGGATGAAGCTGTGTGCAAGTGAGAAGGGAGAATTTGGCTATTCTCAGATTTGTATTTTCTCCTTCATTCCATTACTTTAAAGCTTTCTTAGTTAAATGGTGTGTTCCTTTTTAACTCATCTGTGATCTCTGAGGTTGTCAAGTCTCTCAGTCCTCCCATTTCTATCGCTTTTCTATTTATTATACACATTTTTTTTTTTTCCATCCATGCATCAGTTTTCCTATTTATAAACTGAGTCCTTCAAAATGTTTTCTTCCCTTTGTCCACCACATCTGTCTATGAGTTCACTGCATGACAAAGAAACATGTCTGAAAGGACCTCGCAAGGTTAGAGTTATCACTCTGTCCCAAGGCATTTTACTTTTTCTTGTATTATGTCAATGTTCTCTGTGCTGTTCGCAGCTCCTCCCAATTAATTTTCAGATGATATTAGTCAGTTACACAGTTACAGTGTATCAGTTACACACTGGAAGTAGCCATGACATTTGAGGGGATTCCTTTCTTATTCCCTCTTAACTTTTAGGCAGTATCCTTCACATTCAAACCCACAAAATTTCTTAATTAACAACTACATAATCTGTTTATAAAGTCAACTTATGCAATTACACTTTAAGATTACTAAACTGTTTAGGTTGGTATCATGGACATTACTGTTAGTAACGTGACTATTCCATCCTTTGGACTAATTCTAGATAAATCAAATTCCCTTCACAGCAAGCTACACAAAAAAAGGAAAAAGCATGACTATCAAATAAAAATGCACTGTAATACAGTCACCCACTTTCCATGCTGTGTCGTTCAATCCACAATTTTGGGAAACTGTAGGATATCTATTCTGTGTTGACAGCTTACACATAAGGATTGTGTGTTCATTGCTACGTGTAAAATGTCTCTTTTAAATTATTTCTAATAGTCCTATATCTTTTTTCTCTAAAATCACATCAATGAGCATTACAGAATTCTCCTATACTTCCACAAGTGTCAGTAACGTAAATCAATGCCTGCAAAACACTCCAGTCCAAAACCTCTACCAGCATCATTCAGGGGAGCTCACTGAAAGCCAGTGCCATTATTAACAGCTGAAGATTTGGGGGTTTGTGCCAGTGTAATGATCTTATCCTTTAAAGCCAAAGACTATATAAAAACCCACAATAAATATGAATTATATTCATAACAGTACCAACACATCATAATTTTAAAAGTTGAAATATAATTGAGTAGGCAGATAGAAAATATTATGCAGTCATGTATATCAGGTAAGTTGCACAGAATTTTGGGTCCATGTTTAATTTGTGAAGAGTATGAATCTCTAACTGGTAAATCTCTAGTTTCTATTGTATACAGAAACGGATTCATACTGTTGGTGGCATCTGCCTTGAAGCTCCTTTATCAGAATTATTCTCTGTAGCAGCTTGCCTGTAAAAGATGTTCTACTTACAAGTTTGAGCTGTACAACTCTACTTCATAATTTGAAAACTACTTTATAGTGCAATTAATTTGGCTAAATGTCTTGTGAACTTTAAAAGTTCAACATACATTCAAATGCTAGAATATACTGCAACTTTTCATGGCATCTGCATTAGTAAACAAGGTGTTTGAGAGGCCTTTGATTCTGTTGGTGGGTGGAATCTAGGAAAAGTTACAAAGAATAAGTAACTCGGGGCATTTTCTTTGTTCTTTATCTTCCATAGATTTGATATCTCTGATATGATAAATGAGTAATTTGAATAATTGTACAGCTCAAGTGTAGATTGATATATGAAGATTTCCCAAAGATTTAATGTCAATTTTTTTTTGTTACCAGAAGTCCATTTTAATAACAGGCCACTTTTAAAAAAAAAAAAAAAAAAAGTTACCACTTGAGTCAAGAATCAATTAGAAACAATAGTAAAAAAAAAAAAAAAAGTCCTGTTAACTTCCATTAGACCCTAAATGATCTTTTTAATCTCCATTAACCGTAGAGTTGTTAATCGTTTTTATCAAGACTGTAAAAAGCAGGGACTTTCATTTTTCTCAAATTAAAAATTCTTCTTGTTAACAAACTATAAGCAAAACTTACCTACTAAGTGAGGAAGGGAATGGGATTAATGTGTTCAGTTGCTTCTTGATGGACTGGGGGGAACCAGAGTAAGCTAGCTGGTCATTAGTGAAACAACATCTTCTGTGATAAAGACTCACATCACAAAGATATTAAAAAAAGTTCTGACTCAGGACCAGTGCCTAAGAAAAGTAGAAAATCACACTCTAGTTCTGCAGGAAAATTATTTTTCGTAAGAGATAGCTAAAATATTGGGGAGTACATAATGTCTTCTCAATTCTTACCAGTGCTGTTTCTTGAAATAATGAAACTGTGAACTCAGAGACAACTTGCACGGGCTGTTGTACACTGGTTGATACTCACAGACCTCAGAAGTCAGGAGAAGGCTGATGGACTTCTAGGGAGGTTAAGAAAACCCTCCCAAAACCTTCCTCTTCTGGGACTGATGTCACCTATCCTAATCCTATCTTCTTTTGAGTATTTTTATATACAGTTAGCATTATTTGCATCAAAACCAGAAAACTATGATGGGCACAGCATGCAAGAAATGAACCCTTTTTAAATATTTCCTGCATTCACCTTCTGTCTGTGTCGTAGAAGACCTGTATCACCTGCTGTGACACTGTCAGGCTCAGAAGTAGGTAGGTGGGAATGAAAACGCCTTGTGGGATTTGTGGGCTTGGGCAGTGCAATGAGTCATAGCACTGCTCTGTGTTAAGATCTTATGCAGGAAACAATTCAAGTTTCAGCTCAATGTCCAATCTCTTACAATGCTTGCACAAGCCTGGCCTTCAAGGCTCCCCCACCCCTAATTACTGCCAGGTTCACAACAAAATAACTATTGACCCAGATGTGAAAATTTCCACTTTAAAAAGTAGAGTAGTGGAAAATGTGAACCTTCCGCCGGGATCAAATGTTCATACACTCATGAAAATATCAGGCTTTTTTTTTTTCTTCCTTGGCTTACAAATATCTTCTCTCACACACAAAAGAATGTGTATATTGCAAAAGTGCAATATAGAGAGCCTAGGGGCAGCAGTGCCATGTATTCAGGAATTACCTAGGGGCTCTTCAAGACAGGCCACTGGAGGCAGAGGTGACAATGAATTCAGAGAAAGTGGAGGAGTGCTGGACTGAACTGATTCTTACACTCTGTATTTAGTAATACCCACATATTGGCATTGACATGAGTTTCAGAGACAGAAGGGTTGAGATGCAACATGGCATTTGTAACAAGGCTGATAGGAGTAAAAGGGGAATAATACTAAATGGGCTATTAAATATTATTATGAGATAAAGTCAAACTTGTTTAAGAGGGAAAAAAAACCACTCCTAAGAACTACGTTTCAAAGACTGATATTTTATTGCTTGTTATATTCCAGCAACGAATTAAAATTGAGCAAAGACATTGCAGTCTAAGAACACCAGGCAGCAGAATATTACACCTCACTATTTAACACATGAATGAATTTAGTGTATGCTGAAGGTAGAAGCTGATAAAGCAAGCAGGTGCAATGCAACTTTCAGACAAATGCACTCTTTCTGAATTGTGAGAGTCCTCAGGTGCCTCTTTTTTTTTTCAGCAAAGAATGTGGATATGTGGAGCTGTGTGCAGGAAGGACCAGCTTACTTCTCTGGGGTGCTTACTCTAGACAGAACAGAGATTTTCACCTAAGAAATGAAAGCTCATAACGCCAATAACCTGAGCCACCTAGACACCATTGTAATTTTTAATTTTTTTATAAGCTCATAAAATACTTTCAGGCTTAGGTGAAGATTGGAGGGCAAGGGAGAAGGTTGTGCTGAATTTAGCAAAACAAAAGTTTCACTCTCCTGGAGAGAATTTTGTCTTCCTGGAGGGAATAGGAAAATATGAAAATCCCTGCAAAGACTCCACATTCTCTACAGGTATGTGACACAGCAGTTTTTGGAACACAGACATATGGGTAGAAGCCATTCAGTGACTAAACCCAAACCTGGAGCTGATTTACCACACAACACTAGAGCTACCGACTGCCTATGCTTATTCAAATACAATCTATTTGATCTACAAGATCTTCCTTAACTTTCCTCTAGTTTCTTACTATTGCAAATTCAATCACCATCTGACACCTGAAGCCCACTCTGACCAAATCCCTCCTTCCCTTCTGTAAACTATCCCCGTTACAACTTTTCCTTAAGTTTTCCCAGATTCTGACAATTGGTCTTTCAGCCATACTTGTTTACCTAAGATTTTGAATACCAGCTGTATCTCAAGGTAGAGAGTGCATTGATGGATACGATATTCCCAAAATATCATTTGAGGCTTTGCTAAGATAATAGTGGCCCTTCCTTAAGGTATGTGGTACTTCAGTAATAGTAGGGCCTTGCTTAATCCAGCTTGATGCAATGGTTTGCAATTCATATTTAGCTGCTCCTAAGAAAAAGCCCCCTTAAGAAAACTGTTTTACTTCCAATTCCAGCACTGGACTGTGCCAAAAACATTTAGCCTGGTAACGGCTTTAACAATTCACCATGGGTTTTCTCTTTGAGGTAAATTTTCTTTCTCATTCATCAATTATTTCCTATTTTCCAAAAAGTCAAATGCATTTTAAAATAAAACCATCAAACATTCTTACTTAGACTGACCTTTGACAAGCAATAAGTTTGTTCTGTTTTTTGTGAGAAAAAGTTTGAGAGAAGTGGGTACTTAACTAGGGTTTATGTAAATATCTAGTGAAGTCAGCAGTGTTCTAGTGCGCTTGCACTCATCCAAGCCTCTTATACTCTACAAAATAAAAATACATGTAGTGGGACCAAATATTACTATACAAAAGGAAGAATTCAGTTTCTGTGCTCAAGATATGTTGAAATGATGAGTAAGACATCTACAGACACCTTCCTCACCTTTCATACCTGCCCTTCTAAAACAGCCTTTAGTGAATCAGTGGTCTCTATGTTGCTGCCGCATGCTTTGAATGGCAGAAGTACAATGTCTTATAAAGTTATAATCAGGCTAGATATCACTAATCCAGGTTATAGCTCAACTGTGAAGGCTCTTTTGAGTAAACGCACTACTTTATTAATGAGATTCAGCCCAATCTCGCTGAAAAAAATTGCTTTAAAAGATGTCCCTTTGCTGCTATTCAAATGAATGGAAGAAAACAGTGGGTGTTTTAAGAGCTGTCTTCCTGTCATATCAGGATGGATCTCATTAGTGAAGGGGATGATTTTACTGGGGAAAAGCATCTACAGTGAGAAAACATAACATACTAGAGATGAGCAAAATCCAAGTCAGTTAGATTAAAAAAAAAAAACACCAAAACCCTTACAAAATTATCTCACTACCCTCATTCATTTTAATAACAGGAGAAAGGACATTTACTTCTCTAATTTTTTTTTTTTCTTTAAGTTGAACTGGATCTCATTAATATAGGAACTATATTAATATATTTCACTTAGCTTCAGGATTAAACTACTGTTCAACTTAGATTAATCAAATCAAACATGATTGGAGGGAAGGAGTAACTCAGAAGTACTATATCTGGTTCTAAAGCATTACATTTGATTTAGGTAATAGACATGAGGGGATTATAATCCACAGGTACTTTCAAAGTAGCTGGGAGACATTTGCCCAGGTAAACATATAAACCAATGTTTGGAACCTCAGTTAAACGTGGTCAGCCACAAGTGGTTGACAAAAAGGCAATTAATTTTGTATGCATTGAGAGACTCCCCTCGACCCCCTCAGATTCAACAAGAGCATCATTGTAAGTAGCCCATATCCTTTTCCTCAGATAATTGGGGGGGGGGGGGAGGGGGGCACTACAAAAGCCATAGACTTTTCAGCCATTCTTATTTCCTTTAGTATCAAAAGAAAGATAGTTTCAGCTGGATTCTGGACCAGAGTCAGTTTGTGCCTTTTCTCTTTTACTATCACCATTTATTGGGTTGTGAGCCTCTTAACAGCTAAAATCTTGTAATCAGACCTCTCAACTAGTATTCCTCTGAATGCAGAAGACAGTGTCGGTAATGAAGGATCATCGGGCAAAGAAGTGGACACACTAATCTTCATCTGTAAAGTGCTCCCAGAAAAGAGGAGAGGTTGGAAGGCTGTGCTGCAGATGCACAGTTGAGACAGCCAGACAGGAGCAGGAGACTGGAGAAAAACCTCACACCCAGCTCATGAAATTAGCCAAGCCCAGTAATACACATTTAGACAGAAACTAAGCTTAAAAGTTTGTCTTTTTAATGGACTATAATTATTATTGCAGCATTAAAAAAACAATGGTGACTGCAAGATTACAACCATAGACTTGTATAATGTCTTGGTTTCCTACTACAGAGGTTTTCTAGTATTTTGATGCCTTTATTCTTTCATAGCATTCCTCCATGAAGCAATATAGCCAGCTGCAGATGCTTATCCAAGCTGCAGACACAAACCTAGACAGGAAACAGCTTTTGATTTAAATAGCCCTAAATTAATTTGAATCACTCAAAGACTACACACACCTGTGCCTATAGATGCCTTGTGCTGTGTTGTGGCCCCAGAACTTTTGCAGAGATTTCTCAATGAATCAGTGAAGGAGCAGCTGCAAACAGAGACCTGGAAAGCTCTGTATGTGAGTGTATGTTCACCAGAACCCATTTTGGAAGAAAAGATGTCTTAGGATTCATTTTCCCACAGTCACCACATAGCAAGTATTCATGTAATAAACACTCATGTTATTTTCAGCATGATTAAAATAATTCCTTATCAACAAATTACTGAACATACTTGGAACTTAGTACAAGCTCATTTCAATGAAAGAAAGAGGAAAAAAAATATGTAAAGCATATTTTAATTTTTCCATTAAAAAAGACTACCACATTCTTTGACAAATCTACAGGCTATAATTTCAAGATACTGACATATATATACTGCTCATGGGTTTACAATCACAAATGACTTCTATAGCATAACCTTAACTATTGTAAAGTATATTTATTACATCTTTCACACAGAAGCACATGTACAAGCACACAAAACACCTGCTCACACACACGAAAATCTATAGTGACCTTTTTCTTTTGTTAAAACACTTTAGGTGTGGGATGGCCTTCTTTTTTGCTAATAACCAGGCCCAACAATAATGATAGCACCAGCAGGAAGATGAACCAATACACAGACTGTATTGTAGACACAAACGTTATGATATGAATGACCGCCGGGGGTACAAACAGATCAATCAGCTGGTACATGATTGACGCCACCACCAACGATCCCACAAACGACACGACTCAGCCCACAACAGGTGGTACAAACAGAGACCCGAGGTTGACCACAGTTGGCATGGGAAACAGCCAGCCCAGCAAGCTGAACACATAAGAGAAAGGTGCCCACATGGCAACTGTCACTCGATCAGCCCGCGTTTGCAAAGGTCTAAACAGACCAGGGCCCAGCTCCAGAGAGAGCCAGGAGGTCTGCCCTGAACCAGGAAGCTCTGTGGAGAGCACTCCACAGACAGACACTCCTGACTCCCTGCCAGTGGTCCCAGCTTTTATCCCCAAGCAGACCCCTGACCTTTGTCAACTCAGTGTGGGACCCCTGGGGCTCATTTCCCTTATGGCTCTCCCTGCAGGGCCGGCCGCACCCTGGGGGGAAGCTATAAGGCAAACTCACCACCTCTGTATGAAGGGCTGTGGGAATCACCCATATGTCAACCTTAATTCAGGGGCTCGGGGTTCAAACCCCAGCATTTCACCTTCCATCATTCATATTCTGATATATTTTGAAAGTGTTAAAACGTATTTGTCCATGTCAAAAAAGTGCATGCCATGGACTTTATCTTTCCAGATGAGAAAACTGCTCTAAGGACTGATTGCAGTTATCTGAAATAACACTGTAGGTGTATCCCATATTAAATGTTCAGCTTGAAGCTAGCTGTTAAGCATGTCACATTATTACATGCATAATAATATGATGAGCTGAAATGACAGAAAGCCAGATTCCCCCCAAAAATTAAAACAACAAACACTAATTTCTTCCAAGGACAGCAACTTTCACTTTGCATAGTGGCTTTGGGAAGTGAAAGCATGTGGTACACTGGCAAAATGACATAGCAATAAAAATATATGAGAACCCAGCTGGCTGAGGAATGGAGCTGCTTCTCTGGTGTTCTCAAGTGCTACCAGAGCAAACAAACTATCTGAAATACCACATCATGGTTAAGCAACACATCAAATTTTAAATAGTGCAACAATGATAAAGTGTAAGTCAGAATGACAAAGTCTTTTCTAAAAAGTTAATTTCAGCTCCTTTCACTCAAGTGAAATTTAATGCATGCTTGATTTGGCCTTTATATTTACTAAATAGCAACTAGATATACTTGATGCATTATCAGACGATCATTTTGAGAATTTCAGAGTCCATTCATTCCGTGAAAGATTTTGGATCTCTTCACACTCATGCGTAAGACATAACAAGGTTTATCAAGATTAAAAATTATGCACTTTAATTAGGTTAATATTTTATTTATGCTACAACTTCCCCCTGGTCTTGTCTAACAGAAGTTCTATTTACAGCCTTACCAAATACTAAAGAAGAAATCAACAACACAAATTTCTACTTTTCCAAAAAATGTTAGTTAGATAAAATTAACATTTGAAAGTCTAAATTTGCATGTTACTTTATCCACCCAAATCTCTGCTTATTTAAAAAAAGTAATTTTCAGTAGATCTTTTGGAAGCAAAATTTTAATTTTATTTTCAGAACATTTTAAAGACTTTTTCTGGGGTATATTTCATATAATTTTGTTACAATACATCTTAATTTTAGTTACTATAGGACTGCTGTTATCATAAGACATGAATAAGATCGTATTATCCCCTGAAGTAGCAGTAGTTTATTGTTTGCAAGTAAGAAATCCCATTAAAGAAATACATTCTAACTAAAAAAATAAGACCTCTTTAAAAAGATTGATCACCTATCAGAGGTCTACATTGCATACCTAAGTGTTAGAGCAAATGGGGAAAAAAAAATTACAAACCTGTTCTAGTAGTACTTAACACCGATTCTCAACGGTGAATCTCAGACTTTGGAAAGCAATCTATGTTCCATATCTCTATCACTTGTGTAAGTAATTAGATAGCTGTATTGTATGATGGTTTCTCTGCTTTACAGGTCAAACACAAAGGATAAAACATTCATATATTTTGATTTTTACTGTTGTATTTTATATACAGAAAACTTTAAAAAAGAAATAACATTCTATGTCTTGTGTTTTTGCAATGGCTAAAATACACCACAGCCAAAATTCACCCATAAGATCAAACGGGGAGACTGCACACTACTACATAGTTGTTCCATATGTCAAACTGCTTTGCTTTCCACTGTGGCCCACTAGGTCACCAGAATCCCATTTTCATCTTATGCATCCCTGATTCAAAGCACTGAATAACTGACATGTCTAGTTTCTGGAAGACCACAGGGAAAAGAAAGTTCCAACCTCAAGCATTTCCTTGGAAAATACTATGCCAAAGATCAGTCTCTGACAGGAGCAGCACTGCAGCTTTCATTATTTTTTCCCTGGCATAGAAGTGTTGTCATGGAGTAGGATTCTACACTATCAAGAAATTTATGTGCTACAGTGTTCACCCTGGCTGTATTTATATTGCTGTTAGGTCATTCACAGATGTTGCCCAACTGAGGCTACCCCAGCCTGGAGCACTGTGTGCGCACCTACCGCACACCTAAGCCACCCTAGAGCTAAGCACACTGCAATGTGGCTCACTGGTGGGGTGCTTTCTAGCACAACACCAGTTTCTAAGTCTTGGCAGTGTTCCTCTACCACTCCCTCTTGTGACTTGTCTCCTACTATTTTTCTGTTCAGAGAACAGTCATGAATACTGCATTCTCCATGGAGGCTTCCCTACCATGCACCTTCTTGAAGGTTTCATGCCATAGGACAAGAGTTGCTTTCCTTCTCTAAGGGGAGGAGTTGTTGTGAATATTTTGGTAGTCTCCAGCCATGCTAAACAGGGTGTGTCAGGGCATAGTCTGTTCAGGATACACTTACAGCAACACAGACACCAGTGTAAAGCAAGGAGCTTCCAGCATCCCCCTCGTTCCGGTTGTACACTAAGGTGACACTCCAGAAGTATTGGCAAGGTGAACATTGAATTTTGGTAAGCTAGTCACAGAGCTGCTGCCAGAGCAACTGTAATGAGACAAATGGGCAGAAACACTTTATCCTCACTGGCTCTTCTGCTGACCACTTTCCTGACATAGAATATTATCATTAACAGGCAGACCAGCAGTCAAACTTTTTCCTCCACTCCAACATCACACACCAGAGATCCAAAGTGCCAGACAACCAGAGGGAGGAACAAGTCAATGCACTCACCCACCACAGTGGACATGAAGAATGGAGTGAGCCAGGCAAGAAGCCAAGCCATGGGTGATGGCAACAGCCAGGCCATGAACCCAGTAATACAGTAGGGACTCAGAGACAGCTGCATGTTCTGGCCCTGCCATTATGGGAACTCCACTTGCCATGAAAAGTCAGGGAGCCCTTCCAACATTCAGAACACGCACTACACAAACAGACCTCCCAAACCCACCACCAGCAGAGTCAGCTCTTATAGAGGTGGCTTCTTGCCCCACCTCCAGGTTAATGTGGAAGGTAGGGGCACCTGAGTGGTCATCTCCTAATCAGTTCCCACCCAAGGCTGGCCAGATCCTGGGTGAAAACCAGTCAGGAGGGTCTTTCTTTGCCTGGTTGTGGACATCATCCATATGCCAACCCTCATTCAGGGCTGGGGGTTTAAACCCTGTCTCTTCACTGGCTAATACTTTGATTTGAGGCTTCCCAGATGTTGCTATATTGTGCACTAGTTTTCAACTTCTAGGAGCTGTGTAGATACAGCTTCATGCACATCTCTTTAGCCTCTGAGATTTCTGTCTTGACTGCTAGCTGTTCTCTTGAACTTTTGCTGGTGTTTCCTAAAGCATAATGGCCTGCAGGGCTAAAGAAAGGGAAGATCCAATCACCTAAATCTTTCCCTCTAGGTAAATATGCCAGGACATACACTTTACCTTCTTTCTCCTATCCCTACTCATTTGCAATGTTTGGAGCCTCCATTAAAAGTCTCATCATTTCCGTATGGGTGACATTATGCAGAATTGAGCTCAGTACTGAGAAATTAAGCTGTCAGAGATACAAATTGTAAGAGAGAAGGTAAAAAACCAACAAACTCAGAGTTAATAAACTGTGAGGGTCTCTGGTCTCAAACACAGTGATAAAAGGGCAATTTCTTTTGCCCTTCTCAAGATATGAGAACATTGTTTCCATTCAAGTATTCCACACATGTAGCAATCCAAATGGTAGAGCTGACCAGGGGATTCCTGCTCTCACAACTCCAAGTAAATCTGGATTTGCGTCCTGGAAGGGACTGCTGCGAGTTTGTGCTGGGAAAACTAAGAACAATGTTTGAACTACAGACATAAAAAACAGCAAAGAACCAAGCAGAATATTATTAAAATGTCAGAGCTCGTTTCTGGTCTTAATAGCTATGTACAACACCACTGCTCCTTCACAAAAAGGAGCTGGGAGGTCACTGTCATTTCTGGTCTTGAAGACACGTGTCACTCATTTCCAGCCTCTTCTGTTATTTGACAGTATGGACCTGCCTGGAGCACAGCAAGAATAAAGGGTGACACAGCTCACTGAGCAAAATTTCATTAGCAATTTTCCTCCCACTCAAATAAGAGCTCACCCCTGACCCTAAAATGTAGAGTTTGCTACAGAAGAGGCACTTGTAAGGACTTCAGTTAATGCAATCCAGTCTTTGACAAAGTCAGGTCTCTGTCTTGAAGGAATGCTTGAATTGATAACAATCCTTGATAAAATGCTGCATAATCTCTAAGAGAGAAATGGGACGCTTCAGCAGAAGAGGTCACATTTTACATTGTCTAGTTTGATCTCAGTTTATTGCACCAAGTGAAACTAAAAATATAATTTCTCAGTGAAAACCACTGCATGTCTATCAGCTGTTTGCATGCGTTCCTACTCTTGTCATAATTAATAGTTTACTCATGATTTTCAGATTAGATGCTATATTTAATTTCAGTAAAACAGGAAATTCCATTAACAGTTTAATTACTAGCTTGCCCAGAATATTCTGTGTTGCAGTAAAACGCTGATACTCCTCTTTTTACTGTAATATGACCTCTTCAAATGCTACAGTTGAAACCTGTATTAATACATGATACAATTTTTTCCCCATGACAGTGTTGCTTAAGTCAAGTGGCTTTTAGATTCACCAAAATATTTTCTGTATTAAGAACAACAATGTACGACAGTACATATAGCCTATGTGTTGTCACAACATGTGATACGATAACAGAATTTACATTCTTATTAAAGGCATAATGAAGTTTCAGTCAGATGAAATCATGCCAATTGCACACAACCATAAAAACTAGCTTGAAATAAATCCTCCAAAGTTAGCATTCCCTCATTTGGGAGAATTTTGGGGTTGAACGTTGTGGATTAAACCAGCCTCTAATATTAAATGCCACTATTCACAAAAGTAAGGTATTCTATTCCACCTGTCCAGACACAAATTATGATGATCTTAAATCAATGATGTGACAAAGAAAGCTGTACCAGCAGGTACTGCTCTTCTGTACAATAAAACATATCAAGAAGAAAGCCCTGTCAGTATAACTTTAAAGTTGCCACTATGTTCTGTAAAAATGTGTTAATTTTCTGTGTTGTTTTAACCTGTCCTATAGACACATCAACCATCAAACATCTGTGGAGACAAAAAAAAAAAAAAAAAAAAAAAAGTGTGGTCATTTTAAGTTAGCAGTGTTTTATGTTGTTCTCATTTGTAATGTTGCTATTACCTGTGAGAAGAGAGTTGTGACTGATAAAAAATCAATATCTGCAAGACCATAAAAATATAGCAGAATACTAAGATGAAATAACTCAAGAATCAAAAGAGATTCCGACATAATTCTCGAAGAACTAGATATTTCCTTTGTTGACAAACCTTTTTAAAATATCTATCATTCTCTTCCTAAGCAATACTTAGAGTTAGTCAGAACTGCTCCAGCAGCAGTTCTGAAAGAATAAGACACAAAATTTATTTTTTCTTATCATTATTTCTGAATATTAGAGAGTAGCGATAATCATTCCATTTCAAATTTCTGTCACTCTAGTGAAGAATATATTAATGTTGACAACTCCATCAGAGCCTTAAAGTATGAGATAAGGCTGTATGGGGGAGACCTGTTCAATGTGGGCGACCTGTCTCCCAAATTCAGTTCTCATACTTCATCTTTTAATTTATTCACAACGCCTTTGCAATTCACACCCTCTGATCTTCTGTTGTATAAATGCTATTGGCTTTGTTTATTCCTCTGGTAGTTTCATACTGGTACCTACTATGAGGTACCCAGGAATGAAACAATGTGCATCTTCACATTTTATCACACAAGGCTTGTATTTTGGGTTAAAATTTAGCTTTATGAGTGCAAAAACCAACATCTGAGGGGTTTACATCCCTCTCACTCCCAGTAAACAACACTTAGGAAAGTTTTGAGCCCCACAAAGACAGGTAAAGAATATAAAGGAACACTTTGCACTATGAGAAACAGATCTCTGAAAAGTTAGAAAAATGACATCCATATAGCTACACCAGGTCTCTTTGTTTCCTAAAATGATATTTTATAAAGAACATAAAAATCTTCAGTTTCATTCCATTTTTAGATAAAATGGTTGCAGTGTTAAAAAAAAAAAAAAAAAAAGTTCAAATATTTTCAGTCAGGTTTATTTTGGTATTTAAAGATAGAAAGGGAACATTTATAGTTTCTTTAACTTAGCCTAAAAAGTTAAATCTGCAGCTTTTTTTTCTAGGCAAAATTCTCAAAAATTTCTAAAGTAACTGCAGTTGTGTTCCTCTGGCTTCTGGTCACTTACTCTTTGTTTCTGATGAGAAGGCTCATGAACAACTTCTTAAGAGTCTTGTCTACAGCTTCCGGTATGGATTTACTGCTCCATTACAGCCTGTAACTTCAATACCCGTAGCATTTGGTGAGGTTGTTAAGCTCTACAACTGGCCTTTAATTGCATTAGCCAGCAAATGGGACATCTTTGGAAGAATGACTGAAAAAAAATGCACCAACTGACAGTGAAATTGGATGCAGAACACTCCATGCCTCCCATACTGTCCTCTGTGTTTTTTCTCCTATTTACTGTGCTTTTTTTAAGCTTATTGTTTACCTGGAAAGAAAATTCTGTCAGAGCCATGAAATACAAGTAATCATCAATGTTTGCCAATAACCAAAGGGTAGTAAATAAGGTATTAGCCCCAGAACATCAGCTTCTAAGTGCCTGGAGAGTGGCCAGTCTGGCTAGAAATATGTATTCCTTTTTTTTCCCCTGCTGTCATTTATGTCAGTCTTGAATAGATTGTGTTTCACTATGCAGTGGATTACACCCAGAGCTTATGGCTATGAATATGGGTTGCCTGCTTTGCTCTCTTTGATCGCACTCCAGTGGTATTAACACTTGGGGTCAATCTGGATTATCTCATGTTTAAAAGGTGGCAATTAAACACTTCAATTCTTAATTTCTGAGAATTTCTTCTTGCTTATATGAATAGCTAAAGCAACTGCTCACACAGAATTACTTTGCCAGTTTCTTGTTGCTGGTGGTCTGGGTAGCGGTAAGGGGAAAAAGAAATAAGACTGTTGCACAAGTATTCTTCCTTGGATGGGGCAGCTGATCTGAATAAATTGCAAGGAACTTAAAAGTTGAATGGGTGACTTCATGCTTCAGAGACATTTTCCCCTTCTGTGTTGAGACTGTAGTCAAAATTAGCTAAAATACATTGGCAAAGTCTAGAGTTCAAAATTTAGCAGTTGTGTGTTCAGGAAAGAGTCTGGTTTGTCATTGCAGGAGGTAAGGGTGGCTGCATGTGAGATCATCTGAGATACCACCACACGAGGAGGAACTTAGGACCCACTTCCAAGCTGGAAGAAAACCACAAAAAAATGCAGAAGGCTATCTTTAGCATGGCAAGTACATTAGAAAAGATGAGATCATCCTGTAGGTAAAGGAGATACATCTCTGATGTCATGAAGTAGCTGGTGTGAAGACTTGCTCAATATGTAGTAGCTCAGATATTTTAGTTCACTATTTTTATCCTCCGTATGGTAACTAGGAAGACGATGTCAGAACTACACAAAATTAAGACACTTTGAGTAAGAAAAAGTATTTCAAACAAGCTTAAAAATTGTGAGAAAGATTTTATTTAAAATATTGCTAAATTTTTTCTGAAAGCACTGGTTTAGAACTCAGACCAGTCTAATCAGAACTGAACAGGCAGCTTCACAGGCCCTGACAAAATGAGCAAAAATGGAAATGATAGCAAGGTGTTTGCTTGGACTCACTGTATATTATCTTACCTAGGGCTGGGCCATTTATTCCAAGGTTGACAATATTACACTATCTGCTTTCTTGAAAGTAGGGGGTTTTATCTGTGGAAACAACTTTGCAATGTAACTGTGAAGTGGAGTACATATTAACTTTATATTAAAGACCAGCATAAATAAATTCTTTTAGTTTTTAAGACTACATTATTTTTTTCTCTCATGGAAAAATGTGTGACTGCATGCAACTATATGTCAGTACCAATGTTAAATTTAAGTTTCCAAAATTTATTCCCCATAATCTCTGACAGCATACACGGAACATGAACTATCCAAGGTTGAAAAGAGCCCACTAATCATAAGATTCCAAGAGACCAGAGTACCTACAAGTATCCTTAGCCATGAAGGTGTTAATCAATATATATCCTGTCTCATCTGCATCTAAGAAGCCCTGCAATTAAAGTTAAAACTTTTATGCCTGGTTCCCAGATTGCTGAAATTCAAAGCTCCTATCTGCATACCCTGGAGATAGAAAAGGCCTTCTGAAAGTAAATAATTGAAAAAATTAGAGGGATTTTTGGAGATTGGAGAGCTTCCCTTTAGAACCAGTCCAGGAGCCCTGTCCTTCTGTCAAAGTACAAATTACCCCCATATGGTGATGTCCATTTTCTCAACTGTAATTTATTCATTATGCAGAGTGACGAATACCAAATGGTGAAAGCATAGCAGCAGAACAATGAAACAGGCTTAAGAAGCTAATAAGTATCCAATCAATGAGAACCTAAGGAACTATAACATGTAATACTTAATAAGGCATTCAAATTTTTTAAAAAAGGAAAAAAAAAAAAAAACCAGCAATGTTGTATTATCAATTTACTAATTCCAAGTTTAATCCAATTAAATAAACATCATCTTCAAAAATTTTCCCATAACTGACATTTGGAGAGGAGGGATGGTTGGAAGGTAGGATCAAACCAAAATTCCCTTAAAGAACATATTACATACTAACCACTTGTCCTTATTTAATGTAGACTCTTTGCCTCAAATTCATTTGGTGAGGTAGTAAAAGAGGAATTTTTCCAATATCAATGCTTGGGAAGAGAGAGGCAGTATAAATCTATAAAAGATGTGAATATAATAACGTTATCAGAAATTAGGAACCTTTGCCTTTCAAGGTGAAAGCAAAAACTTATTTTTTATCTGCCTACAACCTTTTCCCCTCTCTCAAAAGCCTTATTTTACCATGAGTCCCATTTCCACCTTTGCCAAAAGCTCCTGGAACCCATTCTGTAGAAATAATAATAATTAATAAGTCATGTACAAAGATTATCTCAGGAAAGTGTCCTGTCCTTCTTAAGCAGCCAATATGCAGAACATCTTCTGGATAGAGATGTTTTTAATAAAATGCTGGCAAGGAAATTGTTAACTCCTTCCCCAAGATGAGGAGGTGATGGCAGAGATCCAGGTATCCTGTCTGACAGAGCACTCCATTGGCTTTCCTCTTTGCTGGGCTGCACAGTCAAGAATCTATACCCTTTAGTCTTCTTTGACGAACACATTTGTCTTTAAATCAATATCAATATGTTATCAAAATGTTATAAAAAATGTTATCAATACAGGCTGTGGGTTGATGTGATAGAAAGCAGCCCTGCAGAAAAGGACTTGGGGGTACTGGTAGATGACAAGCTGGACAGTGAGCCAACAGTGTGTGCTTGCAGCCCAGAAGCCAATTGCATGTTGGGCTGCATCAAAAGAAGCATGGCCAGCAGATTGAGAGATGTGATCCTACCCCTCTGCTCTGCTCTGGTGAGACCTCACCTGGAGTCCTGTGTCCAGCTCTGGAGCCCCCAGCACAAGAAGGACCTAGACTTGTGAAACGGGTTCAGAGGAGGGCCACAAAAAATGATCAGAGGTCTGGAACACCTCTCTTACAAGGACAGGCTGAGAGAGCTGGGGTTGTTCAGCCTGGAGAAAAGAAGGCTCTGGGGCAGCCTTACGGTGGCTTTCCAGTACCTGAAGTGGGCCTACAGGAAAGCTGGGGAAGGATTGTTTTCAAGGGCATGTAGCAACAGGATGAGGGGCAATGGTTTTAAGTTCAAGCAGAGTAGATTTTAATGAGACATTAGGAGGAAGTTCTTTACTATGACGGTAGTGAAACCCTGGAACAGGCTGCCAAGAGAGATGGTGGAGGCCACACCCCTGAAGACATTCAAGGTCATGCTTGACAGGGCTCTGAGCAACCTGATCTAGTTGGGGATGTCCCTGCTTACTGAAGATGGGTTGGACTAGAGGACCTTTTGAGGTCCTTTCTAACTCAAAGCATTCTATGATTCTATGAAATCAGAAATTTCAATTACTGTGCTTCTGAATTATCGTTTCTGCGTTTTTTTTTTTTTTTAAATCTTGTTTTGGATTGTTGTAGAGTTTTTTTTGTGGCAGTTGTTGGTTGGTGCATTTTTTGTAATTTAAGCCCCCTTAATCCATTTTATATTGGCTTCTCTTGCCTTCCCTGACAGAAAAGGTGCCAACAAGATGGTTCATTCTCGTCTCAGCCAGCTTCACATATTAGCAATTCTCACAGCAGTTGCCAAGTATAGCTGTACGTCCTCCTCTTCAAGAATGGCTGTAGTTTTCTTTTTCCACAGTAGTTGAGATTAAGTGTCTTCTGTGTTTCCTGTGTTTCCTGCTGCTCTTGTTCACATGTGATAGCAGTTAGTGTCAGCTTTACTATCTCTCCATTTCTTCTTCTGTGTGCACCTCTTTCCTCTTGTAACTTTCTCTATGAAAGAGAATAAAACAGATCTTCATTTTAAGTTATAATTCTCTGCTTAAATTTGATGAAAAGTGTTTTGGACTCTGGACTTTTACTTCCAGTTCTGCTGCTGACATTACGGCTTTTTGCACCAGTCACATGAAGTCTGTAAATTATGCTGCAGGAGCTTAGTCTGCAGCACAGTGCTGTTTGTGAAAGCAGAAACCTGAATTATGTGTGCCTTCAAACACATACTCACAAAAGGTTTTGATGCTGTCACTCCCCAGATGGGGAAACAAGCACTATACTTAATAGTCGTGCATTTCCTAGAAACTTCTTACTCTGCGATAGTACAAAACAGATAGCAAAGGAATCCTATGAAGTGGTCAGAGTTGCAATGTGTCTGTGTTTTTTTTCCACTAGGAGCACAGTGTACAGCCACTAGAGTAGATGTTTTCTGGGAACTAGATGGTGTAGGACAAACCTCACTTTTCCATCACTGAAAGAAGGCAAAAAATGGATATTGTGTGCATTTGTCTGGATAGCTGTTGCAATAGATGGGCCTCAAATGGATGCTCAGATTTTAGGAGTACCGGACACATGTGGGATGTTTAAATTACTTCAAAGACTAGCTCAGGAGCTCACATCGGTGAGATTTTCAGAAGTCCAAAGAAGACTCCTGAAAAATCTAATCAAGTCTTTCTCAGTCTGTCTCATAACCATATAGAAGTAAGACAAAAGGATACAAATGCATCAAACTCTGCTTTGGAAACTGACTGTAACAAGTAAGGTATTATTGTTCAGATAATTTTTTTTTACAGTTCTGTGTTTTTTGTTGGCTTACAGATCTTTCTTTTTCTTTCTCACACCTCACATTTGTGTGACAGCTTCAAAGCAATTGATACCAAGATTATATTAACAAACTCACACAGCAATGCAGGTGCAGTAAAACAAAAGTGAAACTGAAGCTGAAAAAAACATGACAGAACTGCTTTGTTCCTAAATTATCATCATGCAGTCCAGACGTGGAGAAGCAGGGAACAGCTATCACACTGTGGATAATACAGAAAAGTTCTTAGAACCGTGGAAGCAGCCTCTCATATTCAGAATGCAAGGTGTCAGAGGAAATTAATGCCCATCGGATCTTCCTCATTGCCTGGTGTTTCACTACTGGGCTGACTCGGAAGGTGTGCTCACAGTGTCAAGAGGCAAAGCAAAACACAGAAATTTGTAATACATCCAGTTTAAAGAGACTATTATCCCACTGAGTTGTCATTTTCAACTACCCTTCAGGGACTGTAATGGAATCTCAGTCCCTTTTTAATAAACGGAGGTTTTGGATATAATGGTAAAAGCAGAATACATACTTTATTTAATTTGTCTCTTCCCCCTCCTCCTTTTTTTTAAAAAAAAAATAATTATTGTTACTGTTTTAAAGCCAGCTGAACCACATAGGGTTAAAGATGTACAATCTCTGCACGGTGCAATAAAACTGATACTGAAATAGTGTCCCCCTACTGTAGGAGGAATCTGCAATCAGGACTTCCAAGCACATGCAAAAAATAACTCTTGGATCAGCCTCCTTGTCTTCCAGTAGACTTGGCAAGAAAGACAAGCCATATGTGAAGCCAGTCGTATATCAGTTATGTGGTCTTAGATATTTGCAATAACACAAAGGACTTTGCTGTCAACCCTCCTGATTTCATGAAGCCTTTACAGCTCACAGCCATGTCCCTTTATCAAAAGCCACAAAGTTACCCTTAGACATGTGCATTTCTGAGGGAAAATATTCTCTGAAATAGCTATTTATGATTAAATCCATCAGGGAAAGGAGAAGACATGAAAGGATCTAATGCAGTCAGTTTCAGTCATGCTGAATGCATCTAGATGTATCAAGTGGGTGTAAAACCCATTAAAAACGAAAGAAGTAATACTGGGGGGCTGGAGGAGAGTGGAGGGATTGAAATACACATGCACAAGACAATAAGATGAAGAAGAAAATCTTTGTGCCAGTGATATGTATGGTCTAGTAAATTAAGTGGAACTAAGACTTCACCCCAGAATTCTTCCTGGCCATTTATTTAGACATTATTAGCTGGCAGTTTCATACAGGGATTGTGTTACAAATGAGTTCAAAGACAGAATCTTATAACAGTGCTCTACCCAGCTAATTCTGGGTGGACAGCCTGCATGCAAAGAACAAGAAGGGAGGCTGGGGAATAGTTCAGGTTGAGCTATGAAGTAAGGTCAGGAGCTAATGAATAGCTGACACCCCAGCTTTGCAAAGCCATGTGGATATGAATGGCCCTGTGCATATGATTACTCACATATGTGAAGTTCAGTGTGAGCTCAAGCTCAGGATAAGAACGAGTAGTTTTAATTGATGTAGTGGTAAAAGAAGTCATGGAAGTGGTTTAAAAAGTGATGTGATTATGGCAGTGTTTTTCTGAACTGGCCTTATTGCAAAGCCTTAAGAGAATGGAATTGTTACAGATTTAATCAGGTTTATTGCAGAACAGCAGTAATGGCTTTGGTAAACAGTTCGTGTGAATTTCAGGACTATAGTGACAAATGCTGATTTTTTAATGAAGCATTATTAACTGCACCATTCTAAACAACAATAAACCCCCAATGGACATATTAGCATTTCTGTTCACGTTCAAATACCTTTTTATACTGTTCGTTTGGGGCAGACCCTGAGTTTTTTAAAGGGGGATCTTCCTATGTCCATTTCAGTGGGGTAGTTCAGGTAACTTTAAGTATATGATTTATCTCACTGGAATTAGTGGATTACAAGCATAAAGGTGCTTAATGACCTTAGCATGTTATCCAGGTTGCCTTTTTTTTCCCCTTTTATAAAACTTAAAAAGAGTCCTAAAATTGACTCCTCTGCCACCTATTTTTTTTTTTTTTTTAGTTCCCTCTATGTGAAATCTTTATAAATAATCTTCTTAATCAGTTCATGGACTCAGATACAAGGGAAATACTTGCTTTAGAATGACCATCTCTTACTAATATCCTGCTCAATATCATACTGTTTCTGTGGACTCAGTACACAAAGCCTAAGGGCATTTTTTCAGAGATACTGCTATGCCTAAGTTCATAATTTAGAACTCTAGATGGGGCAACAAATTCTATTTTACAAATATTTGAAGCTATCACAGGGAGAGGAATACTTCAAAATAATCCTTCACCCAGAAGTTGCACTTAGAACTCTTTTTGGTTAGTTTTCATTATTTTAACACATGGGAACAGTTTCAAGGAATTATCATATTAACTAATATATTAAAAATAAGCCCTGGAACTCTACCCCAACCCCAATAAATATAATTTATCATTCATTATTGTAGAAATATGCAAGACAAGTCAAGAGAGTTTTTCTTTTTTTTCCCCTCTCACAAACGTATGAGAATATTAGCAAATGCTCAGATCTCCACTACTCAAAATATTATGGGTCAGATCCAAGCAGAGTAGAGAGGTCAGTGCTCCATCATCACAGCTTTATATCATTATGGGCTTCGGGGCATAATAGCCTGTGAGGAAGCTTGGTTAAAAGATGGGAAGAAAACCTGAAAAAGGTTAATTATGGCACACACAGCGCTTGACAGCTCCTTTTCAATCTGATTCAGTTCAGCTCTGAATGCTGTTGTGTCCTCACCACAAAGATCCTGCTTGCTGCCATGCTACTTTCTGTCACCCCAAGGCTGCCCCATGGTTCATCTGCAAGAATGGATCCCAAACCCAAATGCTGTGTGTTTTCCAAAGGGTGCACCTGCTTTGCTGTGGATCTAGTGCTTGGAGCTTGCTGTCTGAAACCTTAATGCTCAGAAACTGTTTTGACAGTTTGGGTTCTGTTCGTTAGGGAGTCCAAGTACTGAATATTTCTTGGGGGATATGGGGAGCACAAACAAAACAAAAACGTAAGCCTGTGACTAATTGGCTGAAAAGATGTGAGCAATTCAGCTCCACTTAATTGAACATGGGCTCAAATTTAAAAAAGAAAAAAAAAAAAGTAATTGCCTTCAAAACTTTGCATTGCAGATTGCTCGCCTCTTCTATACATTACGTGAAAGCCTTGAAACACGTGTCAGTGGTGTTGCTGACAGGAACCCAAATATCCTGTTATATGCATCTGCATTCAGAGAACTTCATTCTAAAGGGGATTAGCCTGCATTATACTTATGGTTTTATTTACAAGAGAAATTTTCATGAAAAAGGTGTTCTGATTTTGGCTGGAAGTTTCGTGACCATGCCTTCTAACTGCTTTCCAAACATTTCCTGATCAGAAGACCTGAAAATAATACTTTATTTTTCAATGTAAAAATAAACAGGTTTTGCATTTGGAACCAAGCCTGTATATTTTTACACAAATTTTCCATTGATTTTTAAAAGAGCTTCAGCTGAGCAAAACCATACCTGAGTTAAACATGAATAATCAAGGAGTAGAAAGTGAAGGAATTCACCCATGAAAGTACAGAGATCAGCTATGAGGCCTTTTTAAATAAAAATCACGAATTCAATTGTTTTGTCTGCACACTGACATTGCCATTTATTCTTTATATCAAAGCAGCATCCACAACTTCCAACCCTATTGTGCCATGCACAAAAACACAGAACAAAAGAAATGTAGAAATGTCCTACCTCTCAAAATACTTTGCTGCAAGAGCAACAAAGACCCTTTGTGTGCTATTTAAGCAAGACTGGTGGACACTATTTCTAAGTAAAAACTCAGCCCTTTCCATCTTCTTCTAAACATGCATATGCACATTTTTCACACAGGACTGCTACAGTAAAAGGACTCCTAAAAAAAAAAAAAAAAGAAAAAATTGAGCAGAACAAAAGTAAAATATTACTTTCTATTAGTAACAAATGGAGTACACAATGCATTCCACATACAAGGGTTACCCATTTATGGAGCTGGAAGCCATGGACATTTTAAAACTTAAAGATTGCTTAAATAAACATATTGGTTTAAGTAGGAAGCAAATATTCTTAGCTCAGCAGGTAGTTGGTATCTAAATCACATTCAGACTTCACATAAATACACATGTCAAAGCATTTATCTAGTAATAAAAAAACAACTCTTAAGGAATGCAGTCCAGATAGGGAAGTGTCAGTTATTTTGCACATTTCCTATTTCCAGCTCATTAGTTTCAGCTTTTGACAGGGGTGGAGCTGAAAGAGGGGGTCAGAAATCCTGTGGAGGTTTTTCTCTCCTCCCAATTTCACATGAATAAACAGAGGGAGGGAGTCCCCTGCCTGCCTGCCAGGCTCTTCTCTATCATATTTAGATGCTAGATGCTGTCAGATATTAGATAGTGATGCCTGTAGGTATTGTCGGTTACTGGGAAATTAAACCTGGAATAGAAGATACTCCACTCCTTTCCCAAACTGATTTTGCTTTAGGAGTAGGTTTGGACGTTGATGTCCAGAAAAGGTGACAGGATTATATTTCTGCCAGTCATTACTTGCACCTGATTTTTTTTTCACTCTGCCTGTGGTCTCTTAGCAGCACCCTACCTGCATCTTTTTATTCACCTACTTTGTTACATTCCTCTTAAATCTAGGTACTCCCTGTCCAGAAGTGGTAAGTTTAGACTTACACTGCTGATTCTTGTTTAAACTCTACTCACGTAAGAAACCTCCTTAAGTATTAGAAATGCATTGAAATCCTATGTTTTCAAGATTAGAGAAAATAAAAAGCCAGTTTTCCTTGATCCCTTCTCCACCCAATGTTTCAGAAAATGAAGATGTTCCTCAAGGAAAAAGAGGCAGTGAACGTAGGAGAGATTTATATCTAATTCTAATTCTTGGAAAATGTTCTATGAACATTCACAATCATGTTAGCAATTACCACCTTTGTGCTAGACATTACATCCCTGTAAGCTGACATAAGAAAACCACGTGGGCACACTTTTCTCTTCCAGCAGCAAAGCTGACATAGCCATCAGAAATTACAAAGTGAAAGCATGTGTGCATCTGGGTAGTATTTCAGCTGAAGGTTGGTAACTTCCAGCTGATGGAAGGTAATGCCTTAAGACACTCTGACTGTCACTGTCCCAACACATAGCCTAAACACTGGAGTAGTGCTTTAAGTGACTTTAAGTGATGCAGCTTAACATCATTCTCATTTGGCTTTTTGTTTCTTTCTTTCATAAACTCACCTGCATAGGCACTGTCTGGGCTTGGTTTTAGTAGTATCCATTAAAAAAAAAAAAAAAAAAAAGGTGTACATATTTATTTGTGCATGTCTTTGTGTGAGTGTGTATGTGTATGCAGCCATGTGTTTGGTTTACAGAGGGTAAAGATAAAAATATGGCATGTCCTTTTTAATTAGAGAGTTCTCAAAAAATACTTTGCACTTTTGGGTTCATTCACACCTTTGGATTAACTCAGTGTGGACTTTTAGGGGCTTTTACTGCACTATGTATGAAATCCTACAGCAAAATGGCTGGCTTTGATTTGGTGATCAGGTGGAGTTTCAGTTTGGTTCCTATCACTTTCCATGCTTGCTCACATGATTCTGCTCTTAAAGTCAGTTTATTTTTAAAAAGAAGGAGAATTATGACTTTTTTTAAAGCCATTGTCCACAGAGGGGTATATGTGAAATAGACGACCCAAGACATTTCTCATTAGTCGGTAGGATATGAATTCAGTCTGCATTAACTTGTAAGCTGGCTGAAGCAACTGTATTGAGCTTGTGGGGCAAGGTCTTGGTAGCAAGGGGAGCTACAGGGGTGGCTTCTGTGAGAAGCTTCTAGAAGCTTCCCCTACGTCAAATGAAGCCAATGTCAGCCATCTCCAAGACAGACTTGCTGTTGACCAACGCTGAGCCCATCAGCAACAGTGGTAACACCTCTGCAATAACGTATTTGAGGAGGGGGAAAAATTAAAAAAAAAAAAAAAGTAGAACTGCAGAAAGGAGTAAGAATATGTGAGAGAAACAACTCTGCAGACACCAAGGTCAGTGAAGAAGGAGGAGGAGGAGAAGGAGGTACTCCAGGCACTGGAGAAGAGATCCACCTGCAGCCCATGGTGAAGACTACGGTGAAGCAGGCTGTCTCCCTGCACTTCATGGACTTTGATAGTGCAGCAGATATCCACTTGTAGCTAGGGATGGACCCCATGCTGTAGTAGGTGAATGTGCCCGAAGGAGGTTGTGATCTTGTGGGAAGCCCATGCTAGAGCAGGCTCCTGGCAGGACCTGTGGACTCACAGAGAGAGGAGCCCACTCTGGAGTAGGTCTGCTGGCAGGACTTGTGACCCCACAGGGTCACTCATGCTGGAGCAGTCTGTTCCTGAAGGACTTGTGAACCTGTGGAAGGGACCTATGCCAGAGCAGTTCATGAAGAACTGCAGCCCATGGAAAGGACCCCATGGTGAAACATTGGAAGAATGTGAAGAGTCCTGCCCTTTTCAAGGAAGGGGTGGCAGACACAATGTGTGATGTACTAACTACAACCCCCATTCTTCATCACCCTGTGGCTGTGGAGGGGAACAGATAGAGAAATTAAAGCTAGTAACGTTAAGCTAGTAAAATTAAACCTGAGGTTAAGGTGGAGGGAACATGTTTTAAGATGTAGTTTTTATTTCTTATTCTCCTACTCTGATTTGATTGGTAAAAAAATTAAACCAATTTGTGCAAGGTGAGTCTGTTTTGCCTGTGACAGTAATTGGTGAGTGATGTCTCCCCGTCCTTATCTTGATCCATGAGCCTTTCATTATATTTTCTCTCACCTGTCCAGCTGAGGGTGGGAGTTATAGAATGGCTTTGGTGGGCACCCAGTAGCCATCACATCAACAAAGGCTACAGCCTATGTAATTTTTCTTTTGGGCTCAAATCTGAATTTTCTTTTGTAGCACCATCATAAAAGGTGGTGCTAGAAGTATGTTTACTCTTAATGATGTTTTGATGATGTAAAGTTCTCTTTATTTGAGAACAAAGCATATGCAGCTGCTCATCAATCACACAGATTATTATTAGGAAAAAAAAAAAAAAGAAAAGGCAAATAGGCATCCTATTTATTAAATAAAGACAAAACACTAAAGCAAAGTTGGACACAAAAATTATTTGGTGTCTTCTTTGTTTTGATGTTTCAACTGTCCTGTTCAGATTGTAAAGTTAACAGTAGCTAATGAGAGAGTAAGTGAACCAAACATGAATAAAATCTAGTTTAAAGCCCATCAAATGTCAAGACAAGCCATGTCTCATAGGTGTTATGGATACCAAATTTAGTGGAGAAGATGCTGACCTAACAATGACAGAAATTTAATGCTGCTACTGTTGATCATTTTTCACAAATTCCCAGTTGGTTTTTTGATATGCAACTCCAAAAAGTTATTGTTTATTCCCTTTTTTTTTCTTTCAGTGTTAGCCAATAAAGTGAAACCATAACATCAGGGTTGTTTGAAAACATATTTATGTTTGTTTTCCCTATAAAAAGAGATAATAATGTTATGTTCCAATAATATTAAGTTGCAATGTTATTTGCAAGATTGCAGAGCTTTTAATTTTCTGATTATTTCCACAGTGGGAGTTTCAGCTCAATTTCTACCAAGACACTTCTATCTGTTTCGGTTATTTTTTTATTACAGCTCGAAGCAACAATAATTGCTTTTAGTGTATGAAAACATGACTGAGGAGACAATTGTTGTCCCTGAAGACTAAAATCATCAGTATACATTTTTGATGTAAATTTTTTGTAAATTAATTGCAAGGTCCTATAAATATTGTATTTGCTAAAATTGTGTTGTCTGCTGTCTTCAAAGAAACAATCTTTTTATTCTTTTTTTTGACTATACTTCATACACAGTGCATTTCCTGAGGCAGAAACCAAAAACATGGAACAAAATATCAGCCTTCTACTTTTGTAATTTTACATTCTACTACTTTTCTTTCCCAATGCTGGGGTTTCTTTTTAATATAATTCTGGAAGGATACAGAAAAAAAAAAAAAAAAGTAACATTCAATAATCAAGACTGCATTTTCAGTTTTTCAAGATTCAGCAGATCAAAAAATTAGATAACTATCCCAAATGGTGAGGCAGTGGTTTTATTTCTGATCTGGTCAGAAATCAAGAAAAAAATCCCAAATGTTCAATATGTTGCAGAATATATTTTTTCCATAATTTCTATTCAGAAATTATTAAATTAAATCTTTCAGATATCCTCTAATGGAAACATTTCAACTCGAAGTGCTCCAATGCATAACTATATCTTATAAAAAATATCTATCAAATCTTCTAAAGGAATTATCCTCTACAGTCCCATGTAAAGAAACCTGACAGACTGTCCAAGACTTGGAACTACACTTGTCCAAAGTCTTTGAAATATCTTGGATAGATGCCAAGATTAATAAGGCTAATTAAAATTTACAGCATTTTGTTTCCATTTCTCCTGGTAGAAAAATAAACCACAGTCAGCTTTTTATTGTGAAAACAAAAAAACAAACAACTGGATTTTTTATTTAAAAAAAAAAAATAGTCTAACCAGACTAATGTCTCTTTGTCTGTGCTAGCTCTTCAGTCCAGTGTGTCCTGTGCAACTCAGATGTATAGAAATTTCACACAATTTATAGGTACATGGGAGAGCACTCAAGTCAGATTATGTCCTTTTCCTAGTGCTGCATTTAACTGCAGAAGCTACAAAATATTTTGGATAGATACAGTCACAGGCTTTTTTGAAGGAGTTGGGCAGTGTTACAGCTAACAAGAACAGTGATTAATTCCAACAGACATTTCAGCAGATTTATTCCAGTGAGAATGATGGCCTTGTTTCTGAGACAGCAGCACATTGCACCTACAACAACTAGTGTTAGAAAATTTGCTTCTAGAAAAACAGTAGAAAACCTAGGAAAAAACATTACTCAGAAATCACGCTTTCATAAGATCTGATCTCCAGAGGAGATCAGGGACCAGACTGCACAAACCAAACAGAAATATCTGAGGACATAACTTAATACGCCCTTGACAACTTCAGGAGAAATCAGCCTGTGATTATTTACTTGTTTATTTTTGAAGCCACAGTACCAGAAGGTCCCTTTTTGAGCTAGTGACAGCGAAACATTTTTCATGTACCAGTGGAGACTAGTGTGGTAGAAGGGCTCCAACTCACCTGCCAGCACCTGTGGGAAGGTGGTTGTCCTCTAGAGCACAGGAATTCATCACCAAATAATACAAATGAGTAACAGTGCTCTTCCTTGCCATAAAAGCATTGTGATCAAGCTCTCAACATGATCTACAAACTCTGTGGGATTAACTAATAATATGCTGATTAGCCAATAACTGTTGAATCATCTTTCAATTCAGGAAAGGATCATTGTAGGAAAATGTAGTACTGCTGGCTTCAAACCACTACCACTAAACAAAGCACTGTATTTCAGTGCTGATAAACACTGTATTGTATTTTAACTCAAGAAACAGTTTATACCTATATCTATGAAAATAACTAGGAAAAGGAAAAATAATTGAATTCTAAGTGATTGTGCATCGTCTGTCTACATATTTCAGCATTTAAATGTTTCACCACCTTGGAACATGAAAGGGTTAAACAACAGATTTCCTGTGCTAGATAACTTAATGAAAAACATTCAGGGTGCTTTTTAAGAGCAACAGACTCATACTGTTGAATGGTAATCTTTGGTATATTTTTTTTTTTTTCACAGGGAAAAAATAGGCAAGACAGACTTTGCTATAATTCTTCCTAATTGCTTTAATGCACTTTATTTTATTTTCGTGTTTACTGTTTATAAAAACAGTTAGCATCAGTTTGTTTCCAGTTTTAATTGAGATAAACTCCTTCTTTTCCCCCTGAAAAACTTCACAATATGGTTGGAAATGTCAGTAATAATTAGACAAAATGCTTGTGAAAACAGAAATTAGAAACAATACATCCTTTTATAATGGAATCAGTTCATCTGATTATCTCAAACAATGTACATTTCCAACTGCCCAGGAGGGTCATTATAGCTTATGAAAATCAAACTCCATTTTTTCTGCTTCATACATCATGGACAACAATATTGTCTCCAGGATCATTATATATTGTCTAGCTTTATAAATGTGTGTTAGACTTTCTTGAGCTAGTGAACCTGGAACATGAAACAAATTAAAAAACAAAAAGAACAGGGAAAAAAAAAAAAAAAGAAAACCATGTCACTAGCTAAATAACTGTTATATAGAAATTACAGAAGAAAAGATAACTTCACTGAATGAAGTGCTCAAGGGGCCTTGGTTCAATTCTGTCTTCAGACACAGATTTCCAGTATAGCCTCAGAAAAGTAATTTCTACCCTATGCACAATGAGGGCTATTTATCCCTTAAAGAGATGGTTATGACTGTGCTCCCTTCTGAGTTCCTGTCTAGGTGTGAAGTCTAATTCAGAAGTTTCTGTTATTCCTTTGAGATACACTCAGAGAATAGACAAGAGTATCACTTCTGTCTTTTTTCCCATTTGTAGAAATGGGGCTAATATTCCTTTACCCTCACTGGAGAGCTTGTGGATGCAATCCATTAGTGTTTGAGAGGCATTCTGATACCATGATGACAAGGGCCATTTAGCCAGTAAATATCTGGATGGAGTAGGAAGAATTCAGCTACGGTTTGCTACTTTACATCAAGAATAGCTTAGTGCAAAAAGACAAACAGGGGAAGTCTGATAAGTTTATCATATGATCAATTATTGTTCTGCACTCTAGGAACCTGGAAGGCTATTTCTAAGATGACGTTGCCACCTGTTTAGTTTGTTTTCCTATAAGCTTTGAAATATGTTTGTTCTGCCCTCTGGCTTAAGCACCTTGTTCTTTCTCAGTGATCATGGGTCTTCAGTCTTCAGTTGTGTCTTCCAGATCCAGCAACACTGTCTCCCAGCAGGATGGAGTTCTAGGAATGCTTCTGCTTTGTTTTGAACAGGGTTCCATCATATCAGCTGCCAAAGTGCCCAAAGAAAAACTGAATCTTGCAGCAAAGGTGTGACAACTTGCAACAATTTTATTAAAAATTACATATTCTAAATATTTGCAAGTATAGAAAACTGTTGAAGATCTTAAGCTTTGTATGAAATATGTAATTTAAAATGTGAATTTATCACAAAAGTAGTTTGCTGTAACCAAAGCAGGTATTTCTCTTCTGTAGTACCAGTGCACATATGCTCTTGTTAATATCCACAAATGCTTACCAGTGATGAACTCTGTAATGGTGACAATGTTCTAGCTCAAAGTAGACGTGATGCTAAAAACTATTTCTAAAACACATGGAAGGATTAATAAATAAAATCCTTCTGCTACTCCACATTTGTAGTGAAGCAATTCCTTTCAGCCAACCCGTCAGTGTAATATACTGGAGCACATTTTCACTGCTGGTGAACATAGAGTGAATTCCCTGGCCCTCCACATAATCTAACACTGCCAAGGGTAAGACCTACCCTTCTAGAGTAGGTTCCTTTGAAAGAGAAGGAGGGCTAAGGGTCCAAGGTCTCTCCACCCTGCTCACACTGTCAAATGCTTAAGCCTCCAATGGCATGATATGAGGGAGAAGTTGTCCAGCCTCCCAGTCACAATATGGTTGGATATGCTCCACAATAAAATGCTGAGAGCTCCGTTACCAATCTCAGACAAGGGTTTTGTTCTTAATTAACTGAACCTCAACAATGAATCGATATCAACATATTTTGAGGGTTTTTTTTGTTTCTTTTGCGTGTTATTTTGCTCCTCCAGAAGCTGCTGAGCACTTCTTTTTCCTCAGCCAGTGACACAGCTCAGTTAGGGTCACAGAAAAAAACTTTATTCCACCTCTATGTTCATATATTTCTTGACCAGTGAAGTGTGGATTCATTACTAGAATAAACACAGATTTTGCAGATTGGAACAGCAGAGGAAACACATTTCTCTCTCTTGTGTCTCCTACAGCACGATGTAGCACAAAGCAAAGCCCAGGGAAAAACAAACCAGACATAGAAGCCAAGGTCATGTAGATAGCATTTTCAGACTTCATCTTCAAAATAAAGATTGAGAAATCACCAGTCAACAGTTCAAATCCACCAGAAGCAAAAGGCCAAATTTGGAGGAAGATGCTGATTCATGCATGAGGCTTCTGCACAGTAAATAGCCAAAGTTTGCAAAGGCAAACATGAGAAACAGTTGGAAGAAACATCAGCTGGGAGTGCAGGCCAGTTGTCTTAGCTCTCCAGGGCAGACTGAAACAATAACAAATGACACAAAGGAACAGGAGATGAATTTTCACCTTGTGTACCAGTACTGCAGTGGAAAGTGCATAATATAATTTCCTGACAAGCCAATTGTCCTCATGTCCCTGTGTGAAATCTGTGACTATGTCAGGACTTGATCACAGGTCCATGTTCTCTGCCATAACCACAAGCTTATCTCAGTTCACCAGCCCACTGCTCTGCATGCTTTACTCTTTGAGAGACAAAGCCTCAAGAAGCTGAACTGCAGAATTTTCCCATTGGTCTCAGTTTTCCATGTCATGTACTTTTTTCTGATATTTTCCCACTTGTGTTATTTGCTTCCTGAAACTGCTCTATTCATGGAGTTCAATAAATGGTGTTTGCTATCAGAACAATTTGATTCTAGTTGTAATTATAGCAACAAGCTGCTTTCTTGAAACATGTTATGGGTGTTTTCATTGTTTTAAATTGTTATCTTTCATAGTAATTACAGGAACAGTTGATCTTTTCTGAGAAGCCAGCAGCTGCAAAGTCACCCCTTTTTAAATGTCTCATTTTAATAGGTGAAACATCAGGTAAAAATCAAACTGAGTTGTAATATAATTCTCCAGAAGAAGTTGTGTAAGTTGCAACACATTGCATCCAGATTCCTTAGGGTTACACTGTTCAAATGGACTCGACCATATCCCTCAACATAGATCATAGCAAGCCGCATGCTGAACAGCTCAATTGAAAACACAAAGCTCCTAAGTAAATCACACAGCAATGGCAACACTACTAATAGGAGTATGAGAATCAAAGGAAGCAGGATGATGCATCTGAGAAGAGCCTACATCATTATTCTGCATTATTTGTTTATGGTGTTGTTAGAGAGATTGTTTTTCACCTCTCCTTTCCCTAATCCCTCTAGATTAAAAATGGGAATGAAAGAGGAACAAAACTCCAGAAGCAGTCTGTACACTATAGTTTTACAAATATAAGGACCTTTGTTAATTCTGCTACTTATTGTAAGATATTTCACTAAACTAACTCATCTTTACTGTGCCACAATTTAACATTTGAACATCTGTCAGATTTTTGATATCACATGTTTCTAGCCACTGTTCACAGTGATTCCTGAAGAGAGCACAGCCCAGTGATCAGTTACTAAGACTGCTGACACTACCATGATACTTCTGGCCATATTTACTCAAAGACTGCTGCCTTTTTTAAGCAATGACAGAAAATTACTCCAACTAATAAAATGCACAGTAGTGAGAGCTGCCAATGGGGAGGATGGACATTTTCTCCCCACTAGAAAAGCTGTTAAGAATCAGAGAGGAAATATTTACACTGGATTTGAAAAATAGACTACCAACAATGGCAAGTTCCTTAGTATTTCTATATTTAAAACTAGTTTGGATATACGTCAGAATTTAATTAATTTATTTATTTAGAATTAGTTTTCTAAGGATGGGAGGTAAGTTGTATGACCTTGTGGATCTCTTCTGACCTAAATCACTGGCATTTTGTCAAATCCTTTCTACCACAAGGTAGTTTGAACACGTTTATATTGTTCAAGCATGGAGTTACCTCTTTCTAGTGTTGAGGATTTGGCCAAATATAAATGTGCTTGGAAGATAGAGACTGAGCTTCTGAAATAAAGTATTGACTGTAGTTAAACCCATTTTTTTTTCTTTAAATGGTATGAATAAAAGCTAGATAACATTGAAATACTTTTGAATAGAAGCTTTCAAAATCTCTTCATTGATCACATCAGACAAACAAGACAGAAAAAAAGAAATAAAAAAGAATAAAAAAAGAAAAGAAAGTGCTAAAAAAAAAAGAGTATTGGGGAAAAGGAAGTAAAACAAACAAACAAAAAAAACCAGCAAAACCCAAAAACCTAGAGCTCAACCAATCAATTCAACATTCTCCCCCAGGAACCAATGAACCAAAAGTAACATCAATCAAGAGTTTATAATAAAAGACTAATGATTCTTTTCCCAAAAAATCAATAACACTTCCAAACATGTTTCAACCAATAAAGTAAGATTTTGTAATAAGTACTCCAAAATAATGTGCAGATCAACCAGGTAGTTACAACTGTGGTTTTCTGTGCTCCCCTTCCATTTTCCCTTTCTTACATGTCTGTCCCATTTTACATCAGACAAATTAATATCTTTCCTTCCCTAACAGCTCTCTAGATAATTCACAGAAGCATTTGTCTGTGTGGCCTAGCATTAAACAGAAACTATTAAACAGTCAACTCCTATCTCTTCCATAGAACTAATGTCATCTTAACTCCTACCATGCCTTGCTGGTTCTGTGATATGTAAATGAGGTATTTTAAAGAAGTTGTAAAGTATTTCTCTCACACCGTCTACACAGTCTCCTGATTTAATCCAGGATGCAGTAAACCTGTTTTAGTTACAATATGGGAACTCCTCTTTTAGTTGCTAATTTTAGCCTAACTAGTAGAAAATCACAAGGAAAATCCAATGCTTTTTAGCATACAGAACCTGAGTTGAAGTTCTGTTAGGCTTGATACATGCACAGCATTTTATGCTTTGCTGTTAGAACACATATGCAAGTGGCCAGAGGTAAAGAAGGAAGTGATCAAACTGCATGACTGAGGCTTATAAGCATACTTCAGAGTAATTTCATATTCCATCCTATCACTTTTACTAGAACAATGTGCTCTTGTTCTTGGAGCCCTCACACATGACCACCCACTCACACCTGTAAGTAACAGTATTCAGGGTCCCATTGTATTCCATTATGATGATTAACAGCCTTCAGTGAATTTGTACTAAAGTATTCTGATGCATTGGGAACCCTTTTATCATCATCAGCACAAGGCTCATTTTTTGCAGTCTCATTAATGACATGATTCCAGCCACCATGCAAAATTGCAGTGCTGGGTAGGAACAGGTGTGGTCAGATCCTCTTTCATCTCAGGGGCTCCATTTTCTTCTTAAAGCCTTAAATGTGCCTTTTGACATTGCTATATCAGCCAGAGTCAACCTGCTAAAGGGGCCAAGAGTGCTCCTGAAATGGCCAGCAAGCAATGACCCACACAGATGTGTGCTGCAACTACGTCATCAGAAACAAGATGCTTCAGCACCTTCATAGGGCAAAGTGTGGGACAATGCTTAATTTTGTTCTGCTATGACCAGATTTAAAAACTCCCTGAGATGCTAGTACTAACTCCATAAGCCCAGGAGCTGGCTGCCACCACACTTGTATGTTGTGGTGAGCAGAGCCCACCCTAGGCAGGGATCGGCGTGCGGAAGATCTCGCGATGTAACGGAAAGCTCAGACTGCCCACGAGGGGCCTTGTGGGTGTGGCTTGTCATATATAAGCAATTGCAGCTGCGCAATAAACGCCATTTGCAACATCCTTCATATTGAAGCCTGTGTCTGCTGATGGTACCCAACAGCAGAGGTTGGGTGGCAGAGATCCCGGGGATCGGGTGTCGGTAACGACACTTGTACAAGTGTCTATGCTCTAACCCTAATATGGCTTCTCTTTTCCAACCCAGGGCATTAGACTTTGTACATATCACTCCTGTAAGTGCTTATGAATTCCTGCTCACTCACAGGCAATCAAATTAATGAATCCATTGTGTGCACAAGAGTATGCTTTCCTCTCCATGGCCTACACTGCTTTTCCAGAGCTTCACTCCACCTAGTAAAACATTTTTCACCTCATTTCCCAGGACATAGCCAACATCTGTGTGGCCCCTGGTGATCACACAGCAGAGGGCAGGGCAGGTGGGATTGAGGAGTGAGGGGATGCCAAGGAAAACCTTTCCCTCCAACTCACTTAGTCATGTTTGACTAATGCTGTGGATATGATGGAATGTCATCAGGGCATTACTAGCCTGCTGCTTTATGAGAAGAAAATCTGAGGTCCTTGTGCATGAGTAATCTTTATAAAAAAGGAAGTCAGGAGATAACTATCCAAATAATCTGCTGATCTGGAGGATACTGACCTCCAGCTAACAACCAGCTTGGAGAACTGTACAGTTTTCACATTAACCAATTCATTATCAAAGTCTTCCTTGTGACAGAATCAAAAAGTTAACATCACTGTTCCACAGATAGTAAATCAGGACAGAAAAGTAAAGAAACTTGACTGAGACCAGTGATGGCATCATTTTCAAAGCTCAGATGAGAATAAGTCCCTTTTTTTTGGTTCATAGTTTATTCCAATCCTTATTGCAGTCATTACGTGCTCCCTGAAATCACTGAACGACAGGTGGTCAGACTGAAAGACAGCAGTAGCAGCAACTGTGCATTTAGTCCTGTGGAAACAGGTTTCTGCCTCTCAAAGGCCAGACTTTGGTGCACGTAGAGAGCAACATGTACTGTTGCAGAGAGCACAGAGAACCAACAGCAGCCATGGCACCTCTTATTCGTGGTAAGAAATAAGCAAAAACAGCCATGTAGAATTTGTTAGCACTGAGAGTTGTTAAAGACCATGTAACAGCCTGTAATGTATATAAAATTATTGACATTTTATATGTTGTGTTTATATTTAGGTTGAACAACTACATTGTTTTTATAAGAGAAAACTTTCTGGAAACAATAGACCAAATTGTTTTTTTCTTGCTAAGAACAATGATGTGATGCTGCCAGTACCAATAATTTTTATTACAGAACCAGCTAACTGAAAACACAAGGCTCTTTAACAACATGTATTTTACAAAGCACTACAATGCATGCTGATGCTGTTTTGCTTTGTTTGCTAGTCAAGATGGGTAAAAGCAATTTGTATTTTGCATTTTGTTCATTATTGCACTTTTCCTGGCTATGCTTCCTCCTGCTTTCCTTTCTCTTTCATGGGGGCAAGTACACAAAGCCCCAGTTGTGATTTTTTTCACTATCAGAACTACCTGATGAAATCAGAGTCAACTGAAGGGAGGAAGGGAAATCCTTCTGGGATGTGCAAGGGGCCAGAAGGAAAGAGAAGGGAAATGAGATAGAAAATACGCTCTTGTATTAAGCCTTGCAATAAGCAAGGCTTCCCAAAATTTGAAGATCATGCAGTCACAGTCACCACAGCAAATATATGCTGAACAGTGTCTTGGACCATCCCATTAAAAACCAAAACCAAACCAAACCTTATACAACTGTAGCACAACTGCTGCATATCTGAGATGTGCTTCAATAGCTAATGTTATGTTGAACACAATCAATTCAGATATGCTTAAACTCAGATAGTAAAACAGAGCAAGAGCAAGCAGCTTTGCCAGTTGCTTTTTAGAGGCAGTTTAAAACAAACAAAGTCTTCAGCTTTTCACCATAGCTGACAGGTTAGAGATTCACTAGATGTGGAGAAGATGCAGCACACTGAGAGCATAAATTAATTTTATATTTAGGTTTAAAATGTATCTCATTGTCACTGAAATGTTAATCACCCCACACAAACCACACTGGATTTTACAAATGCAAAAATTAGGGTCTTGTGCTTGGCACAATAATGAAATATACAACGTTCCTTGTTGTCCTTACCTTTGAACTGCAGGTAACTGTATAGCAATGTTACAGGACAGAGATACACTTGTGAAATATTCACGAACTGATGTCTTTGCAGCCCCATGGGACCTGTGAAGAGCTCTTTTTTCCCCCACATCTCTCTCTCAGACTTTAAATAATGAGGAGCAGAAAAGGTACGAGACAACATGTCTGTGTGTCTCCTTTGAAATTTTTTCTTACATTACTTTGTTATCTGTGTTCAAGAGCAGCAGGTATTCCAGCAATTCAGAGTGTATCCCCAGCAAAGACACCCAGAAAGACAGAGTGCCAGTAGACACAGCTTTCACTTCCAGGTCCACTTGGCAAAACACAAAACCAGTACATGGAGGGAGTGGTGGTACAGCTGAGTGTTTGGGGGGACGTGTGTGTGTAAGACTGTGAAGAAAGAATTTTTGCCCAAGCAGTTAGTTAGGAAAATAGACATTTCTTATACGTGGAAAAAACACCACTGTTTCCTAACCTGTGCTCACAAAATGACTTTGTAGAGGAAGCTATCAACCTTCATTAGTATTACAGCCTGGATCAAAGCCTGACCACCCCCGTCAAATGAGAGCATTGGTCCCTCCACTAGTCATAAGGATTTGGATCAGCCATTTCAGTTTAGTCCTCAGTGATAAGTGCTGAGACACACCAAGCCAAACCCAAATTTGAAGTTTTTTCTATGATGCTGTACCGTGAATTAGGAAAGGCCAATTTAAACCTGGTGTGAGGTATGAGCTGAGTGTGAGATTCCACTTGTTTCCACACTTCGTAGTCAGTCTTGAATATGGACAAGACTCAAGTCTGACTAGTTTTATCAGATGAATCCACTCTGGCATCCATCCAGGCATGTACAACCCTTTTTCAGAGGAGACATCGTGAGTTTAATTTCCAGTGCTTTAAGTCTTCTAACTTTTTTTTTTTTTTTTTTTAATTCCTTCTGCATTTTACAAATGCTTATATAACAGGTACTTTCCCACACTGGCCTTAAAAGCCCTTATTCCATTTCTTTCACGATTTCAACAGACTAACAGTCGTTGCAACACAGGTGACGGTAAATCAAATCAAGCTGAAATGTGGGCCTGACTCATTCTTAGACGATATATGATTTGTTTGCATTACATTATCTTGGAAACCCATAAGCAATGTGCACTAACTACATGTCCACACACGGCAAGAAGATAAACGTTCTTAGTCAGTAATATGAAATCTAAATAAAATTACAATCAGGTTTGGATATTAGGATAGCTTTGCAACGCCCTTGGGGCATTCCTCTTATCATTAGCATTATTTGCATTAGAGTAATGTCCAGAGATCCTGACTATGATCGTGTTCAAATTGTGCTAGGCTCTGGAAAATGTGGGAAGACACAAAAGTTTTGAATGCTAAATAAATAATTACAGGCAAAGAGTGGGAGAAATAAAGGATTGTTATCATTGTTTTTTAGAGAATTGAGGTGTGGAGATTACATTTTGGTTATATTCTAACCTTAGGTGAAAAGCAGTGTTGGAGTTCAAATTCACCTTGCATCCAAAGAGTTTCCACACAAGTCCATGTTTAGGCTCCCACTGGCTTTGTGGGAGTGAGAGCCTGAATTTGCCTTTACCCAGCTACACACCTATCTGCAGCACAGGCAGCTGGGAAGAAGGGTGGCTGGGCTCACTCAACCTGAGGCAATAGCCACATATGCTATCCTGTCGTCCTGCAACGCCATCTTTTCAGTGCTGATCAGACAAGTTTGTGTGAGTCCTTTCTGTAAAAGCTTATAGTCCTGTAATGTAGAAAGAATGGACAGGTGGGTTACAGGAATAGCAAGCTCAGTGTCAGACAGCTGAATGACTGCTAAAATAACATTGGAGGTGGGCTGAAGTGGGTTTGGTTTTCCTTTTGTTTCGTGTTTTGTTTCTGAGGTAGACTGTACGTCCTCTTTATGGTCAACAGAAAATCAGAGTGGAGATAAAAAATGGACACTTGACTCCTGTTCAGCATCCAAAAATTCATCAATCATCTTTAAAGTGAGAGTTACTGCGATTACAGCAATAACTTGTTAGAAAAATAGGACAAGTTGTCTTTCAATCAGCAGCAGAAGGACTCTGTTGAACTCAAAGGAAATTTATTTACAAGTGACATCTTAAGGTGTCCTCTATAAAACTTTAGAAATTTTTTAAAAGATTACTCAGCCTCACAGTGCTGGGCAGATGGAAAAGGAGGTAGATGTTTATATGTTGCTATTTCACCCCATGTTGGCAGGAATAAGAAAACTGTAAAGTGATAAGGAGAGAAGCAAGAGGGAGAAGCAGACACGAGTGCTTGACTATGTGTATAATGAAGCAATGCTGGCCACATCAGATTGTGGTGGTATGCATAGCAAGCTTCAGTGCTAGGCTATACGTTGGCTACCTGCCTCTGAATGACAGTGAGGGGGAGATATTTTCAAAGGCAGGTATGTTGGCTATCCAGGAGAGCTGGATGGGTTACCCTGTTTTTTGCCATTGAAGATTGTATGTTATCGGCTAAGATCATGTTCTCAGCCAGTGATCCAGTCACTCACAGAAGTAATTGTACTTGGGTAAATGAGACAACAGGCAGGAGCAAGGCTGGCAGACTCAGATAAAGCAAAATCCTGGCACTCGTGGATAGCAAGTTATTTCTGCCTGTTTAAATTCCTTTAATAAGAATGCAGATACATTTTTTTTTTAACCATGATAGGAACTCTAGTCATTATTTTTCAATACTACTTGTTTTCCTATAACTTCTGTTGTTCTGTAATTCTAAGGGCCTATGTCTAATCCCACATGTAACGTTTATTAGATGTAATATGTTATTTCTTGGATCCACTGTCTGACACCATCAATTTGTTCTTATTTCAATAAAATTGTTTTCCCTTCTCCACGTTTGTCAGAATCTAATGGTTTTCTTTATCACAGTAGAAAGTTAGAAAGCTTCCCCTACTATTAGATACTGTCAGAATTGAGCTGGGATTTTTTGGTCTGTTGCTTGTGTTTTTAATATATAGGCATCTAGTCTCAGTAAATCTGTAACTCATTGGCTTCATTACCTGTGCCCTTGTGAACACAGAATGAAACAGTACCAAATGCTCATGTGACTTCTGTTTTTCTTTGGGAATTCACTATCTGTGTGCTTAATCAAGTGATAATACATAGGAACCATTCCAACTTTCAGCTGACTAGAGCACAATATTAGTTGTTTGATGAGAACTCCTCTACGGATAAAAATTCCATGTGGATTTTCCCAGGCTTTGTAAATTTATTAAAAAAAATCCCTACATTCTATACACAATTAGACCATGAATGTTAAAAGAGTTAGTAAAGTAATTTACTAGGAATATGAAATCATCTGGAAAATAAAGATACTTTCATAGATTTTTAACTTTCATATAATAATTTGTAAGACACAAAAGGCATCAGAAACCTTTGGTATACAGACCCAGAAAAGGTTCCCACTAAAAATGTATTCCTTGCAGACCATGCTCTGGAAGAAAGGACCTCTTTATCCCTTTTATCATATCTGTGTTTTGTTGGGTATTTTTTGGTTTGTGGGTTTGTTTGTTGGTTTTTTTTTTATTTTTCTAGATGGACAGTTAGAAGCCGTTCTTGAATACAAAGGTTGGAAAATACTCATCTTCTTTCATATTCATTCTCCACACCTTGTCAACATCTGCATAGCTCACCATTGAAGCTGCCTTTCATGCAATGTGCCCAAAGGTTACAACTTACAGGTCAGGGATGGGAATTTTCACTTTGAAATCACTGGGAAGCTGAGACTACATACATTACTAAGGTGACAGGTATAGTACACAATGATGAACCTTCTGTCAGTCAAAGAGAGGTCACATTGGTATCAGTTGCCAACATGTCTCTCTCCCAGCTTTAAAAAAAAAGGAAAAGTAAAAAAAAAAAGGCATTTTTTTTGTTGTTGTTGTGGAAAATGGAAACGGAGTTGATGTTGTTCAATAATGTCAAATGGTTGAAGATTTAGGGCCCCAAGAGCTCAGAAGGTCTCCTTTAACTGTGCTGCCTGTACTCTCAGCACCAACATAAATTGCTGCCTGAACTGAGCCCCTCAGCAGCTATTCCAGAAGCAATGATGACAGAAACATTAACATGTACTGTACTGGAAACAATCAGCTCCAGCCCAGTGTCTGGGAAACCAAAATAAGAGCTCCGCAGTCTTCTATTTCATAGCTTTTTTTTTTTTTTTTTTTTTCATAATTAGCATTACTTTACAAAACCTGTAAAATAGGGCTAGTTTAAAAAAATGATCACGTTAACAGACTAAAATATTTTTATTTTGGCTGAGTCTCACATACAAGAGTAAGCTGTAAAATAAATAAGAGGAAGTGAACAACTCTAGTTTGCTAAAGATTCAACTACAAACATAACTTTTGGAGTATCATGAAGAAATCAGAATATCATATCTATGATCAGTACTCATATCTCATTATAGAGATATATCTTAGAT
>NW_008626458.1:0-1156 GCF_000691845.1 Merops nubicus
GACATGGTTTAATGGTGGACTTGGTAGTGATGGGTTAATGGTTGGACTCGATGATCTTAAAGGTCTTTTCCAACCTAAAGAATTTTATTCATTCTGTGATTCTAGTGTATATGAAAACCTGAAGGGAGGATGCAAAGGGGATGGAGCCAGGCTCTTTTCAGTGGTGCCCAGTGACAGGAAAAGAGACACTGGGCATAAACTGAAACACAGGAGGTTCTGTCTGAACATCAAGAAACACTTTTTTATGTTGAGGGTGACTGAGCATGGCCACAGGTTGCCCAGTGAGGTTGTTGAGTCTTCTTCCTTGGAGATACTGAAAAGCCATCTGTACATGGTCCTGGGCCACTGGCTCTAAGTGGCCCTGCTTGATCAGGAAGGCTAGACAAGATGACCTCCAGAGGTACCTTCCAACCTCAACTATTCTGTGAGTTTGTGATCCTGCTCAGCCAGAGAGGAGAACAGCATGAGGCCTTTGGTGCTGTCTGTATTCATGTGAGCACTCTGTGTGTGTTTGTCTGTGATCTGTGTGACCAGCAACATAGATCTGTGATGTATATGTCTTGTCTGTTTGCTTGTGACTACTGGTAACACATCTTTAGCTTTGCTGATGGTTGGACCTAGGATCATGGGGCTGCAGCAGTCTAGCCTCTCTCAGACTACTGGACATGACTTGATATTTTTCCACTAATAGTTTGAAATCACATAGTCTCTTTTAGTTGAGCTCAAATATCTTTAAAAAGAATAAGAAATCATTATAATATATCATGAAAAAGGCTTGGAACAAATGCAGACAAAAGCATGTGAAACTGTTCTTGTAAAGCAACAGCTAAAACTCTGGCAATGGCACAAGAGCTCCATGACACTGCCAGTCTGTATAATACATCCACAGAAGCTGCAAAGTAGGTATTATTTTTCACTTCAAGGCTTTGCATGCCTCAAAGTGCTCAAACCTATCCCTAATGAGAAAAATTGGTTTGCCTGTTGTGGTGAGCAGAGCCCGCCCTAGGCAGGGATCGGCGTGCGGAAGATCTCGTGATGTAACAGAAAGCTTAGACCACCCACGAGGGGCGTTGTGGGCGTGTCTTATCATATATAAGTGAATGCAGCGACACAACAAACGCCATTTGCAGATCCTTCATATTGAAGACTGTGTCTG
>NW_008626459.1:0-1594 GCF_000691845.1 Merops nubicus
ACCCACACGGAACAGAACTTTGTATTCGCCTTTCCCCCCCCTCGAGAGAGAGAGAGAGACACTTTTTGAAAAAAAAAATGAAGTATATTGTTCAACAAGGAACAGAAAACGAAAAAGGGAGGTAAGGAAAATAATATATACAAAGATTAGGGGAATAATACAAAAAATAAAATATACAAAACCCTCAGAAATGGTTCCAGGGTCCCACGGAGTGAAAGGAGAACTTTCCTCTCCGAGCTCCAAGGCAGGAGTGAAATAAGAAACCACTCCCTGCCTCTTATGAGAGTGTGTGTGGGAAGGGGAGGGAATAGAATGGTTCACCCCCACCCGGGGTCCTCCCAGTTGCTGGAAGGTCACAACCCCATTCCAAGCCTCAAACCACAACAGTACGAGAAAGCGGCAGTTATTTTCTTGTAGTGGAGAGGTAATAGAATTTGTATAATGATACTTATTTTGTTCTAAATAGTGGTTTGTTTCTTATACTTACAGCTTCCAGCTCTTGTCAGGTCCTCTCTGGCCAGTCATTCACTGGAGCGGACATGCTGACCCTTTCAAGTCTTGTCTAGTACTTCAAGACCTGATAAACCTGACTAGGCTGGTTTTTTTAATAACTGTATTTATACAGCACCAAACCATCATTCTTGCACCATAAGTGTTTTCCATTTTCAGTTAATTTCAGTGACGAAATTTGAACATTTATTTTTAATTTTCTCTTTATAGTCTGTAATGAAGGCTGAAAAAGGTGATGAAATGTAATCATCTAACCTAATTCAGGGACTACAACAATGGTTTGTGAGTTCTTAAAGAGTGGCAAGAATGGATAAGAGTCTTGAATGTCTTCAGCAGGGAAGGACCGGTTGTAGGAAAAAAGGATTTCAATGGACTCTGATTTGAACCTGTTACAACAGCATTTTTTTAAGGATTTTTTTATGTTGTTTGCTCTTGCAAACCACATTAAAACCCCATAAGCCAGCATTTTTTCCTGACACTTTTCCTTTTTCTCTAAAATCATAGCACTTTTCAACTTTGGCCTCACGAAGCCATCCAGCCATTATGTGGGGGAATTCTAATAAAATATATTTGAATTGGTATTATTATCTAGAAATCTGTTTGCAGTGAATCCTCTCCTGTATTCTGTTGTGAAGAACACAAAAGGGATCGTCCATGAGAATAAGGAGTAAAGGCTGAGTCTCATGGATTTAAACCTTTCCTGTTCCTCATGAGGATAACAGGTGGACTCTTTGCTTTGCACTCACTTGCTGTTTTGAGTCCAGTCAGCAGGGTTTTCCCTCTGGCAGTAGTCCAGTCAGTAGCAGCAGGTAGGCTGTGAGGGGGAAAAAGAGTATACTCCCTTGCAGTACATAGACAGCCGTGCTTGTTCACTTTAGAGCAAGGCACCAAGAGTAACCCTGCTGTGTATGACAAAGCACGTAGCCCCCTGAAGTCCAGGTCTCAGGAGCAGAACAAAAATGAGATCACCGTCTTTATGAGTACCTTGGCTGAGTGCAAGCAGTGCAAGAGGACTGAAAAGGCTGAAACTGCATGAAAGGGAGAAGCTAGAGAAACAACCTCTTCAGCAGGCAGGAGAATATGG
>NW_008626459.1:1625-6370 GCF_000691845.1 Merops nubicus
CTCATCAGCATTCCTGATTTAGGTCCTCTCCCTAGGGCCTATGCTTGACTGCTCATGAGAAAAGAAAGTGGTCAGCTGTCCTATTTAATCCTTTCTTCTGGGAAAAGAAAAGTTCAGAGAAAACTGTACGGCCCTGCTGAGAAATGTTTTGTGGGGGTGACCTTAGTCTTGGTGCATGATCCAGTCAATCACTGAATGCTGAATGCATGGTGCTGGATGGACCAGAGACATTGCTGTTTAAGGAACACCAGCACTGATGATATTTTTCATATTGTATTTGCTTTCAAGAACTCAGAAGGGATAGCTGTGTATCCGCTTTGTGTAAATGACTGGGTTGAACGTAGCTAATAGGAACAGTAGTAATTTGATCAGAGTTACCTTCTATCAAAATTATTTCAGCTGATGTATTAGCTTAGAAAAAAGGTTGATTAAGACATTAGACATTACTAGACTTCATAGTAATATGGCTGTATTCTTTCTGGTGCCTAGGCTAAGTCACCCACAGCCAGCTCAGATTATTTGTCACAGTGCTGCATCTCAAGGATCAGACCAGTCTCGAACAGTATAGATGGTGACTTTAGTGTGCATAAAATTCAGTAATAAATTCCTTTCATGTGACTTTGTTAGCTGATTCATGTGAAAGATATGCCTTTGAGCCAGAGCAGTTGTCTGGTTTATTTTGCAGCATTCTTAATACAAAACACAGTACAAGGAAGTTAAAACTTCCCTTAGGATGATAGCTCTAACATTAGTGATCTTTTAACTCAGGCTTCATACTGGATGTGCAAACATCTTACATGTTCATAATCATACAGGTTAAATACAGTAAGAACAGAGGTGTCAGATATATAACATCTTTGCCACATTTTAAAGTCTGTGTATTGAAGGCCAGAGCTAAAGGCGAAGTTTGATGTTAATTCCATAAATCCCAGGAAATGACTTTTGGCTTTTTGTATGGTATGATTAAAAAAGACATGTAATTAGAAGTGTTTCACATAAGCCAGGTTTGGTAGTTACTTTATCAGGACTGAATGTTATCCTCTTTGGGTAAATAATACAGGCTTCAAGCCTTGAGGAGACTAGACATGTGCTTACCTGTACCCATGTCAGCAAACACTGAAAACAAACAGAAACATCAAACTCCTCAGGTGAATGCATTTTTTCATGGCAGAAACTGAGACCTGATCATCCTCCACAAAAGAGTAAAGTTCGCTTTCTGAGAGCAAAGGCCAAACTTCCAATGACGTGTGGAGCCATGGCCTGTGGCCTCACCTTATTAATGTGGTTTCTAAAGAAGATAATTTGGATAATTGGTGACAAGTTTGTATGCAGAGCAAAATATTATACTCTTGTCTGTCTAGCTACAGAATTCAACTCTGTTACCAAAGCTCTTCACTGAGAATGTTATTTCCTATCTTCACTGTGGTTCAAAATAATGCAAGCTTCAAATAACTGTGAAATGATTTGAGTAGGAATAAAGTAAATGGCTTGATACGAACTTTAATTCAAGATGCAGTAAATAAGTAATTAAAAAATGATAATTTTTTGTCTGCTTTTAAATGTTCTAAAAGATACTGGTTTTTTTGTAACTGAGGAAGCTGGTTGTATTCAAACCTGGTGCCTTAATATGTGCCACTGTTAGTAGAGTCGTAATGAATGAGCAGTTCAGTAGCAGTATGCATCAAGAAGACTGTGGGCTGGAAGATGAGTGAGGTGAGGATGCTGGAAGGTATGTTGCTTCATGCTTCTGCAGTGCTTCTGAGCTCAGGTGTGTTCTGAAACTGTACAACAGGGCAGTGCTCTCACAGAGTCACGAGGCTCATGAGAAAGTTAAAATAATCCAGTAACAGGCAGAGTGCTGCAGACCACAGTGCCAGCAAACAGGTGGTGTTCATGTATGATTTACATAGAATATTAACTGATTAACCCTGGGAGTCCTGCAGGTGATTACTGTGCTGATGAGTAATTTCTCATGCTGATATGTGAGCCTTTCCTTTCCTCTGGCTTACCCCCAACTGCTGTGAGCATTATTCCTTTGAATTTCTTCCTACAGCCTAAAGGTATTTCAGTCCACTCTTGGTTTTGTGCTGCTAGTGACCTATGTGCTCCAGGCTGACTGCAGGCTTGCTCCTAGATGGAAGCCAGAGGTATTTTTCCAGATAGGAGATAATGTTCTCAGTGAAGAGATTTGATAACAGAGCTGAATTCTGTGGCTAGACAGAGTATGATAATTTGCTCTGTATACAAACTTGCCACCAATTCCAAATAACCTTAAATGTGATTTAGAAACCACATTAATAAGCCATGGTCTCCCCTACCTGTGTCATGAAGATTTACAGAACAGATGGGGAGTATATCTCCTGGTTTTCCTTTCATGACAAATAGCAGACCTCTCTGAAGATAGTAAGAACTGCCTGGCTTGGGCACCTAATTTGTTTCTTTTTTTGACTCTCTCTCTCAAAACACTAATTGAAAGTTAGACTTCTCCACAAAATTAAAACTGAGAAAAATTAGAAATTACTTGTTTTTCAAGTTCCTGAAAATAAAGTTGACTGAGAGATATACCACTTAGTATTTCTTGTTTTGCAACTTGATTTTAAAATGTCTTATACGACAAAAATAAGAAAAAATTTGAAACATGAAGGCATTTTAATAGAAACAAACAGTGATTATTTTTCTTTGGGTAAGATTTCCTTTAATTTCCTAAAGTATGCTGGATTGCATGTTAATGTAACCATATATCCAATATATTCCAGATCTTGTTATTATAACTCCAATGATTTGCCCTGATAGTTTGCTCCCAGCATGTAATAGTGCTTATATATATGGGTGGGTTAGAGCTGATTGCCACATGGTTCTTTTTATTAGGGCTGTAGAGATTAGTAGCCCACACAAGTGAAAAAAAAATAAATCTACATTTACAAGCATATTGAACTGATTAAGACCAAGAACAGTCATTCTGAACATAAATACACATAAATCTGTAAATAAATACACATTAAAAAAAGAAAAAAGTGACTCTTTAAAGAGCATTGGTTTTCTTTGTGAAAAGTCAGGTGTTTTTCAGTTGTTTACACAGACTTATTTTTATTTTAATTTATGGAGCAATGTTGACCCCAAGAAGACTCAATATAACCAGTTTTGAAGATCATTTGTGTTTGTGTGAGTGTTCTTCCCATGTTGTGCATGTACTACACAGTTGTAATGCATTCCACAAACCGTGATCTTGTACCTCTGAACATACGTAAGAAGGCCATAAGAAGACAGTTACATTCTTTATAAAATTAATATTATTTTACAAATTTAAGGTTTTTAGAAACTCCCTTGGTCAGTTACTAGCCACCAACTTTTTTTTTAAATTTTTGTATGAAGGATCAGAAAGACCAAATGTACTTTTTTGTATGCCACATTTAACTGGGATCAGGTGCAGCACTGTCGTGCGTATTTACAGCAATATTGTGATGATATGTTGCAAGCTGTCACATTCATGTTTTGCACAGTGGTAGACTCATAAATTTCAAGTTAGTAAAAATAAGGCATGATGTGAAAGATTACAATATGAAGTGAACAATTATGGCATTTGCTATTGTAATTACTATTTCTTTATATGGTACTCTTGTTGCTCATTTCAAATTTTTACTTACTCAACCAATTTGAATGTCCTTTGTCGAACAGTATTGTATCAGGTCTGGCTGAGCTGATTTTCCCATAGCAGCCCTCCTGGTTTGGTGCTTTTGTGCTGGGAGTTAGAAGGGTGTTGATAACCCCCATGTTGTGACTACCCCTGAACAGTGCTTGCACAGCACCAAGGTTCTTTCTAACATTCCCCCCACAGTGGGATGGGGTAGGGAGGGGACAGGAGCTTGGGGGACATAACCAGGACAGCTGATCTGAACTGACCAAAGGGATATTCCATACCATATGACATCAGCTCAGCTATAAAGCTGGTACAAAGGAGGGGGAGAGAGGTGCTACTCTTTGGTCCTCCAGAGCAACTGCTATGCGTTTTGGAGCCCTGCTTCCCAGGAAAAGGCCAGACATGGCCTGCTGATGGGAAGCAGAGAATAAGTCGGGGTTTTTTTCTCTTTGCTTCTATGTGAGGCATTGCTTGGCTTCTGCTCTCTAATTAAACTGTCTGTGTTTTTATCCACAAGGCTTTTGTCTCTATCTTATTTTCCTTTCCCCTTTTGCTCTGTGGAGGAAGGAGAGGAAAGGGGGAGGGTGGTAGAGTGGCTTTTTGGGGATCACTTGCTCAGCCGGGGTTAACCCACCACAGTCCTTTTTGGCACCCAACATGGGGCAACTACAACAGCAGTGTTATATTACAGCTATAGTAGCTGCTATGCTGCAAACCTCTGTGCTGGTCATGGGTTTGTTGACTATGGCTTATCTCTATTTTGCTAAGCTTTGGAACATCATAATGCAAATAATGGCTTTCTGTTGCATCCTGCCTGCAATCACTTTACTTTGTTGGGTAAACTACATTGTGGAGAAGATGAGGAAACGCATCTTCCTCTCTCTACCAGGGACGGATGTGAGCAGCTTTATTGCTCAGGCTCCTAAGGTACTAATTCACCCTTACATGAGCTGTTTAATAGTAGCAATTAGCACTGCTGGTCTATCACGGTTAACATGGAGTTTGATCTAGTCTTGGGGTAAAAGCAAACAACTTTCGTGCAGGGTGACACTGAACTGTGCTCTCAGGCAGCCTATTCCTGGGTGGTGGGGTGTATGGAAGGATTTGG
>NW_008626459.1:6778-8286 GCF_000691845.1 Merops nubicus
CAGAACTTGGGGCCCTGAGGAAGGGCTACAGCTGCCAGCCAGGGGAGCAGATTGTCACCTGGCTGTTGAGATGCTGGGGATAACGGTGCTGATATCCAGCAGCTAGAAGGAAGACTAACAGCTGGGCTCCCTTGCTAGGGATCAGGGAACTGAGAGAGGAATCAGAAAAGAGGCAGCAATTTGCAGTCTCTGGAGATGGCTCCCCTCAAGTGTGAAAGCAAGATATCCATTCAAGGAAGACCTCATGAGCTCTACATCCTCAAGAAAATAATCTCCTGGATAACGGTGCTGATATCCAGCAGCTAGAAGGAAGACTAACAGCTGGGCTCCCTTGCTAGGGATCAGGGAACTGAGAGAGGAATCAGAAAAGAGGCAGCAATTTGCAGTCTCTGGAGATGGCTCCCCTCAAGTGTGAAAGCAAGATATCCATTCAAGGAAGACCTCATGAGCTCTACATCCTCAAGAAAATAATCTCCTGCAGATGAAGTCATCCAGTACCTGAGAGAATTGGCAGCATTGGAAGTCATCTATGGGGATTTAGATGATACCAAGCATCCCAAAGATTCAGAAGGTGTCTAGTGCACATGGGCCATGTGGAGAAAGGTGATCAAAAATGCTCCAACATGATACTCTGCCAACTTGGCAGCAATGTATTGTCCACAAATAGATACCTCAACTGTGGAGATAGTGTCTTCATGGCTCCAGAATTTCTAGGAGAGCCTTGGTACCTCCACATCCCTAAAGGCTAGTGCCCTGGATGTCAGGGGCACACCAAGAAATCAATTCTCTCCTGTGCCAATCAGAGGGAAAGGGAATCCAAGGGGCATGACATGTGGCACGCTGTTTTTTTCTGTGTGACCAGGGGGAAGACATGAGGAAGTGGGATGATCAACCCACCTTTAAGCTGGAAGCCTGGGTACATGAACTGAAGGGGAAGACACCAGTCAGGAAGAGGCCATCCAAGAAGGCTGTCAGTGTAGTCACGGGAGGAAGACAAGAACGGAATTGGTGATCTCCCAGACATGAGAAGACTGAGACTACCTCATCTGATCCTGATGAAGGGGCTTCTGGTCTGACATGGCATGGGTCAGACAGTGAATGCTCTGACCAGGAACAGGAATAGAGGGTCCCTGCCTCTGGCCAGAAGAAGAAAAGGGATGACTGTGTGTACTGGACTGTGTGGGTTCAATAGCCTGGCACATCGAGGTCACAGAAGTACAAGGCATTGGTAGACACTGGTGCACAGTGTACATTAATACCATCAAGTCATAGAGGAACAGAACCCATCTGGATCTCGGGAGTGACAAGGGGGTGACAAGGGGATGCCAAGAACTTTCAACACTGGAGGCCGAGGTAAGCTTGACTGGGGACAAGTGGGAAAAGCACCCCATTGTGACCGGCCCAGAGGCTCCTTGTATCCCTGGCAGTGTCTCCCTCAAGAGGAGGTACTTCAAGGGCCCAAAAGGGTACCAATGGACTTTTGGGGTAGCCACTGTGAACAAAGAGAA